>NW_025422381.1:0-103944 GCF_011764305.1 Mustela putorius furo | reverse complement strand
GAGGAGCAGAGAGCCTGATGCGGGGCTTGATGCCAGGACTCTGGGGATCATGACCTGAGCTGAAGTGCAGAGGCTTTAACCTTTTGAGCCACCCAGTGGGCCCATTAGGGAGGGTTCTTGGGGTCAGCGGCCACAGAAGGGAAGGGGAAAGGAGCAGATGCGGGTGGAGGGCAGAAGCCAAGTGCCAGCATCGCCTGACCCTCGAGGGGCCCTGGAAGCCCTTTACCCCCTGGGAGGTACAGCACTCTCGGGGGACGTCAGTGTGGGGAGGGCTTCCCCCGATGGACTTCAGCTCATAGTCGAGCTCAGACAGCGGTTTACGCGTAAGCCAAAGGAAGCAACTCCAAACCGGCAAGGCAAGTTGGGTACAGAAGAAAATCCGAAAACCAGGCCTTGCGCTTCCAATGAGTCACAGAGGACACACTTAATCCCGTGCAAGTCAGCAAAACTGTGGACAATACGTGGTGACGTGTTTGGGCCAGCAGGGCAAGCTCCGTTTAGAGACTCTGTGTGGCACCCCCGGTTTTTGCTGGGACGATGCTTGGAGATCTGGGGCACATATGGCACCATGCTGCCGGCCCTCGTAGTAACCTTCCAGATGCCCAGGGGGGAAAGAGGGTGTTTCAGCATAAAAATCATAATGATTGTTGGACACTTGAGGCAGCGTGAAACCCTTCTTACTCAAGGGAAGCTCCCTTCATACCCCCAATCCTGGATACCAGCCAATGGTCAGCCTTGGAAAGCAGCCCTTTCTAATAGAAGGTAGTCTGCATGTGGGTTATGGGACAGTTTTCTGCATATTTCTCCACCGCGATCAGATCATCGGAATGCCGTGTGCCCAGCTGAAGAGAGTTTAACCTTGAGCTAAGGCAGTCCCCGAAGGGACATGACCAACCAAGGGTTGCCTGCCACAGGCCCCTCCCATCAAGACCTTTGTCCAAAGGCAATCTATCGACACCCACGTGGCTGTAGCAGGCAACAGGAGTATGTGGGAGATGAGGTCGTAAGCATTTTCTGTGGCGTGGGGACACCGAGAGCTCATTCTGTTTGAATAATGTCGGCACTTGACGATCAGGCCATGTGGCCTCTTTTAGATTCCTGGATAGCGAAAGGCTGAGAGGAGCCCCTGACATTGTTTCTCCATGAATCATTTATAAAGGGCCACTTAGGGGAGACAGCAGCAAGAAGAGGTGTTAGAAACGTGGTGTTCTGGGGTTGGAAGTAAGCTGGTTCTGGGGAGACTGGGCTGGTCTCTAAACATATAATAATCCAGAAGGGAACAGGTCATAGGGCTGATGGTTAAAGACCTATGTTGCTGAGCTGAATTGGTCCCCCTGACATTCTCATTTCCCCATGGCGGAGAGCTCATGGATTTAGAGACTATTGAATAGGGCTTTGGTTTGTCTGCCCTTGCGGGTGGGTCACTGTATAGTGGGGAGACTTCGTGTGCAATCAGAAAGGACTGATGGTTGAAAGAAGCGAGGGGAGTGTGGGAGGACATGGCGTGACTCTTGTGTCCTGGGTAGGAATGGAGTGAGAAGGGAAGGCTTTCCCCAGAGGAGGTGTCATTCATGTTGGGTCTCTGAAGGATTAGTAGGAGGGGAACCAAGTGCACAAAAGAGAGAGAGGATGGGACTTCAGGAAAATGGCCAGATACAACAAAGACATCGAGTACCTTGAAGCCCGATGGATCCTTGCAATCCATAGGAATTCATTCTAGAATGCAGTAAAAATTCCAAAGAGTCACTAGAATCTCAAGCGGGCGAGAGCCTTTAAAAGCTCCCATGGACTGAGTGTGTGTATGTACCAAGTTGTGGGGAACTCTCTGCCTCGCACCATCTGATGGACAGGGGAGCTCACTAGTCTACCTAAGCCCATTTAGATCATTGCAGATGGGCCTCAGCATCTTCATCACCAGGTCTTCTCTTTCTACTGATTTGGCCTCTCTTTCTTGGTGCTTCCACTCCCTTTGATTCTGAATTTATCCTCGGAGACTACCTAGGACAAATTAAAATCTTTATGGAATCCTGAGGGTCTGTAGGTGGTTTTCTACTGGCCCTTCCTTCCTAGAGGTGAGACCCTCACATCTAGCCTCGGGGAGAGGCAGGGGCTGATGCTGTGCTATTGCAAGGGGGGCAGTGCAAGGGTAATAAGGTGAGACTCTGGGTGAGACCACCTGGGGCGGAGTCGGAGGCTAGCGTCATCTAGCGTCACCTGTCCTGTGCCTCAGTTTCTTCATCTGCATAGTGGGGATAAGGAGAGTAAGTGATGCCACAGGTTGCTGGCGAGGAAGAGTTGACTGCATGCTGGGTGAAGTGCTCAGAACTGTGCTGGGCAGACAGACAGCACTCAGTGTACCCCGCTTCAGCTGCTGTGGAAAAGGAGTGGACTCAGATGGCTGCCAGGCCACAGGAACAGTGCCACGGCCCTATCAGACAGAATTAGATGCACAGAGCCGGCGTGGCTGGATGAGGATGAGGCTTTCTCCTGAGAATGAAAACCATCCACTCCTCCCCTCTCCTCTCTGCCCTTCGTCACCTCTTGTCAGCCCTTGAGCTGTCCCCAAACTCTGCCATGGGTGGGGGTCACCCTTTGTGATTTGGAATAAAAATAGGTCCTGAGTCGTGGGAAGCCTGCGGGCCGGGTTCTTCTGCCGCTGAATCCCCACAGCAGCCACAGCCTTAGACCGACGACGCGTGTTCTGCTGTGGCTCATGGGCTGTGTGTACACACATGATGCAGCCCAGTGAAGTTCAACTTGAACCGCACTCACGGCCTTTCGGAGGCTCCTGGGCTACTCCCTCCTGTGAGACGCTCCTCCACTGCCTTCTCCCTCTGGGTTTCCTGACTCCTCTTGCTCTCAGGACCATCCTTGCCTTTCTCCCTCTCTTGGCTTTCTCTCTGCTCTGTCACCCCTGTCCCTTAAGATCTTCCCCCCCCACAAATTGAGCTCCTTTTTATCAGAGGACAGCTCTGGGCCTTCTACCTGCTACTTGGCTGGGGGACCCATTTCTGTAAAGTCGGAAACACGGGCAGGACTCAGCAGAGGATCTGACCTGTCATCTCTACTGTGATCAGGCTTTCCTTGGGGCTCCCCTGCCCACCCAACTTGATCAGTAAAGAGATCCAGACAGACAGTGATGTAATCTTTCCCCTGATATAAATTATTCTATCCCGACCCCCTTTATAGGTAGATGGAGTTACTGTTTTTTACTTTTAAAAGCAATTTAAAATCTTTCCTTCTAAGCCTAGAATTTCTTCTTCTTTCTCCCTGACTCTTCAGATTTTTTTAGGAGGACAATCTCTTCCACGAAGCCTCCCCAGTCGTGCGGCAAGGCCCCCATTTGACCATTACTTAGCTGCTACCTGGAGTAAGGTCATCTAAGTCCCAAGCTGGCGTGACTTGTCACTCCACCTATATTGCCCTTTCTCAGAAGCCTCGGGAGACTCTTAAAGTTCCCAGGAAGGTGGCATGGGGACAGGAGGAACAAAGACTCAGAGAGGCCCGGGTTTAATCCTGACTTCCCCACCTGCTGGCTGTGTGGCCCTCCACCAGTTACTTACCCTCTCTGAACTCAGTGCTCCCCTTCATCAAAGTGGGAAAGATGCTTGTACGACACCGTGGCTGCAAGGATTCAAGTGGGGCATGGATGTCCAGTGTCCCAGCGAGGGTCTGGCATGGAGGAGGTGAAAGCTTTATAAATGTGGGTTCTTCCAGAGGAAGAACCCACAGACTAAGTGAGGGGCAGATCAACGGCCGTGCTAAAAAAAACTGAAGGGAAGTATACTTACTGAAAACATGGGAGGCAAGAGACAAGAAGAACAAGCTGGAGCCTCAGGGGCCTCTGACAGACGACAGGGACAAAGCCTCCTTTGCCCTCTGCCGCACAAACAGACCTAAAGGCCGCTCTCCAGCATCTCCTTAGGTTCCCTGGGGCTGACCCCTAGGTCTGACTGCTGCCTGAGGGCCCTAGGGCTTGCTCAGACCCTGAGGGAGACAGGGCCGGTGGCAGAGCAGACACCAGGGGAAGAACACACACAGGCCTGCACACCCGACGAACCAAAAGACCGTGGGCCCTTCTGAGAGTGTGGACTGAGCCTGGGGGGTGCAGTGGCCAGCTCTGGCCCTTGGAGCCTCAGTGTCCCCGCTGGCGCAGGAAGCACACTGGGTTATGTGACCTCCAGAGAAGATCCTTCCATGCATGTGCGTGTGTATGTGTGTGTGTGTGCGTGTGTCCTTGAGAGCTCAGTGCACTCCAATTGGCAAATTCAGACCTTATTGATTCTGAATATGTAATTTTTTTGACTTGCACAAGGCTGAAGGCAACTCTTGCATAATTCACACAGAAAAAGGCTTGATTCACTCATGAATAGCATTGGTGTCGTGATGGGAAAACCATTTCCCTGCCACCAGGCTGCCTCTCCACTGATTCCTTTCAGGTTCCCCCGGCAGCAACCGAGCCTGCACTTCCCACAGGCAGCCCGCTCTCCCACTCTCCAGCCTCGGCCTCTCCCTCTGGGCTTGGGCCCCCCTTGGACCCCAGCACCCCGCTCACTAATCGGATGTTCACTGTGCTCATCCCTTTATCCAGTCCCTGATGATGACTTTAGTTTTTATAATCATATTTTGAATATGAACTCCTTGTCGAATTGTTGCTTTTCGTTGCGACTTATTACTCTGTAGAAGCGTGTCATCATCTTGATTCTGACTAATTATTGCTTCAAAATGGCCTTCTGTTGCTCCTCGTGATGCTCTTCCCTCAGGTCCTGGTTCTCCTTCGTGTGGTCAAGGCCCCTCTTGTCTAGTGTTGGTTTTCCTCACGTGGTTGGGGGTCCTTGGTTGTGTGCTCACATGGCACCTGGGCCTCCCTGTTTCTCGTGGGGCTCCTCAGGTCTTGGATTGCGGTATTTCTCTGCACCTGCTTCTCCATCATTTCAGCCCACCCCCATCCCCCCACTCCCCCACTGCCTGGCTTCCAGGGATGCCTCAACTTTTCTGGTCTGTCAGCCCCACTCACCCTTCCTTCCTCCTCTTCTTCTTCCCCCTCCTCCCTCGCCTCTGTCTTTTTCCCCTGCCTCCTCCGCCCCTGCCTCCTCCTTCTTCAAAAGGTATCAGTTCAGTGATGATGAAGACATTGGCAGGAGGGGAGCATATGGCTGCGCTTGGTCAGGTCTCTCTTTTGGCCGGATCCTCGTGTGTCTCTTTGGAGATCCTCACAATAACCCACAAGACAAGTACCATTTCCCTCTTTCTGTGGCTGAAGAAACTGAGGGGTTCAATGATCCTGGGAGCTGCCCAGTGAGAAGGGGACAGCCTGATATCAGGTCTTCTGACTCCAAGTTCCAACGCATTAGTGTTCCACATTTTTATTTATTTTTAAGATTTTATTTATTTGAGAGAGAGATCGAGAGAGAGTATGAGCAGGGGAGCAGTAGGCAGAGGGAGAGGGAGAAGCAGACTCCCTGAGGGGCCGAGAGCCGGACTGCAGGGCTCCATCCCAGGACCCTGATATCCTGACCTGAGCTGAAGGCAGACGCTTAACAGACTGAGCCACCGAGATGCCCCTCAACCTTTCTGGAACCCGGAGACCTGTCAACCTGCTCTCACTGTTCAGAAATTCTGGCTCAAATCAGTGGTCCCCACATGACAGTCTGCTTCTCATGACATCCCCTGCTTGTGGGAATGGCCGGGATGTTCTCGTAAGCTTCAAGTCTGCATAGGTTATTCAACAAGTCAGAGTGACTTTCTTCCCCCAATGAACCGAACTTATGATGCTTGGATGACATTGTCCGACTTACTAAATTGTTTATCGACTTGTTTATACAAGCAGGAGTTCTTAATAAAGTAAATGAAATAGTGTGGTTGTTGTGTGGAGTTTAACCTGGAAACCACCCTTCAGAAATGCTGGAACATACGAGAAGCTACATCTCTATGGGAACTGAGACTTTCAGACAAAAGACGGAAGTTCCAATATGTCCTGGGGGGACTGGGCGGGGAGGAGGTTACCGGGTTCCCCGAAGGCTGGGACTTGAACTTTAATAGGAGACTGTCCAAGCCCATGGCTCCCTGGTGGGTGCCCCGTTTAGTGTGAACACTGGCCCGTGAGCATGATTCTCAAACGGCCCTTTGAGCTACTCTTGAGGTCCGTGTTCTAAGTTCCTAGGGAAAGTGAATCAGGAAGCCAAACCATGGGCCCTAGAAATCAGCTGTGGTTACTTCTAGAAGGAACATATCCAGGATGGTGCAAAGAAACCTAGGGAAAGTGAATCAGGAAGCCAAACCATGGGCCCTAGAAATCAGCTGTGGTTACTTCTAGAAGGAACATATCCAGGATGGTGCAAAGAAACCCCTCTACCTATGAGAGTGGTAGCTGAGGGGCCGGGAGGAGCTGTGAGCTGGAGAAACAGAAAGGTCTGTCATGTAGTGGGTGGCAACCCTGGGACTGTGGACCTGATGCCCAAACAGCTAACTGGGTGGGGCTCAACTCTGGAGCCTGGAAGCAGCCAGGGGGTGCAGGAGGACCGAGGCGCTGGAGGCCCAGGACACAAGCCCCAAGCTTCTCCAGAAAGTCCTCACCCAGGGAGCTTCCAGCTGCTCCTCAGTGACGGTTTTCTACCTGCTTGGGCACATCGACAGAACGGCTCCCTGTGGAGTTAGAGAAGACCTCCTCCCTCCATTGGGAGGAAGTATGTTCCCTACCTGTAAATGAGGATTTCTGTGTGTGTGTGGGGGGGCATATACCTGCACGCGTGTGTCTGAGCTTCGGCTCCAAGCGGGGGCAGGAAACAGAGACCGTCTCATAGAGGATCTGTTGGCCAAGCTCTGGCCCAGTGTGCTGGAGACCGTGACCGGAGCGGGGATGGGCGTACCGGTAGCCCTGGCGGGACACAGCTGAGCCTTGACTGGGTCCTGGCCTCTCGTGAGGCCAATAGGGACAATGTACTGTGCACTCCTAGGTGCGTCTTATCTGTGGGGTATACATTTTGTTCCGAAACAAATAGGGGCTGTCGTAACTACCTTGGGATGAAGTGAATGCTGGGGGAGGAGTCTGAGGCAGCCGAGAAGCCAGGCCAGGAGGCATCCTAAGGAAGACCATGGCTTGGGGGCTGGGTTGGCCCCCCTGGGCTTAAGGAGTAGCCATTTCTAGTAATAGTTGTGCATTTTCCTTGGGCTTGTAATTCCTTTCTCCTACTCTCAGCCTCCACTGGAGAAAACTGGCGGTGGGGGAGTTAAGAGGCATGGGGTCCCCTCCCTGAGGCTAGGGGCGAAATTCATGCACAGGGAGCACATTCCGATAAGCCCCTCTCTTAAAGAACTAGCCCCAGCTCCTTAATGTGGTATCCCAGGCCCTCTAGAACCTGGGTCTTCCTGTCTTTTCTTTCGCCACTTATGACGCCTCCCCACCCCTTCTGCCTCTCCATGTTTCACTCATGCCAGGCACAGAGCAGGTGGTCAGGAAATGTGTGTTACTTAAATGGAACCGAGCAGCCATCTGGGCCCAACCCCTGCAGGTCCCCTCAGCTTACCGTCTCTCTTCATACGCCCCTGCGTACCAACGCCACACCTCTCAACCCTCCCACCCTCAAGGTTTTTTCCTCTCTGTCTTCCTTTGTATTCCCACCATTAGGCTTGAAGGAGGGGTCTTGCTTGCAGTAGCCTCCAACCTGGGTGAACCCTGCTCAGCCTCTCCCCATCTCCCACTGGCCCTACTCATCGTCACCAAGAAATTCTCTGAGGTCGCGCTGCGTTGATCCTGTCCGTCTCTGGCTCCAAGTCTTTATTGGTTCCCTGCGGAGTAGATAGCATCCAGACTTCCCAGCCTGGCCTTCCACGATCTGACATCACCCTACCTTCCCCATTCTGCCTGGGACCGAAGGCACAACAGCCAAATGAGACCACTTGCCTTTCTGTTGTCTGCCCCTGTGTCTGGAATAGCTGTCAGGGAGACCTCCTGGCTCCTTCAAGAAGTGGCTGCGATGCCAGCTCCTCCCTGCCGTCTTCCTTCCTCCTCTCAGCTCAAAGGCTTTCTGCTTCTCAGCTCCATGTGTTTTCAGTCTCTTGGCACATCTCTGCCGCCATCTTGCCTCAAGCACACAAGCGGGGCCTCCAACTTGGTCCCCTTGGTCTCTGCAGTGCCCATAGCAGATATTTGCAGGGAATAGGAGCTCAATAAATGTTTGTACAGTGAATAACTACGTCATTCTCTTCCAGCGCCCTGCTTTCTTACAGGGACGCTCCAACCATCCCAGGGGAAGCATGTTTCCCTTTCTAACATTGCTTCCTACCACTCGTCAAAATTAGAGTAAGTGCTCTGGGGCTTGGGCCCTGAGCTGTCATGTTGCTTCTGGCACCACGAAGACGCAAGGTTAAAAGCGACCCCACAGTTGACTTCCACGAGTCTAACACATTAGCAAGTTTCCACTGCCCAAGACAGTGGGGTCTGTGCTCTCAGGCAGGCATCACCCTGGCTTTCCAGTGCTCTGTCGGACTTCTCAGGCCCTTAGCCCTGGCTTTGCGTCTCCCTCTCTGATTTGACCCCTCTTCTGGACCACAGGACCTTGTGGTTTGGTGTGTATCCCTCTCGTGCTTTCATTTGCCTGGTCTTTCCTGCTGGGGTGCTTTGGACACTGGCCACGGAGACCCCATTGGCTAGTGTCAGCTGAAGGGAGTTTACTGGGACCATGTGGCCAAGCTCATAAAATTGGGGTCAGTGCTCCCTAGCACTGACCCCAGTGACAGGAGCCAGGACAGTGTCCAGGTGGGGTGAGGGTCTCTGAAACAGGCACTGGTAACAAGAGGACAGTCCTCAAGGAAACGCGCATTGCTGTTATGGCTGTGCAAGTGATCGCCAGCCACGTTCAGTCTTTTGGAGGCTGTGTCGAAGGGCTCTCTCTAGTGGACCTAGAACATGCTTCTGTTTCGACCTTAGCTGCCCTGCCTCCTGGCTATGTTCTGGTCACCAGAGCAACCCCCCCCAGCTCCGCCCATCCCCCCATACCCACCCCCAGCCTGCGCCGGCTGCCCGACAAGGGGCCTCCAGCCCTGGCTCCCCTCCCCCAGGGTGCCAGGCAGCCCTCCGAGCGGTGACCTGAGCAGCAGGAGGACAATTAGCCACCAAGGGAATTGTCCTCCTGGTGACCCATCGTCTTAGAAAGGAAACCATTTCCTGGCTTAGCCAAGATGATGGGTCATTAGTGGCCAATAACATAAAGCAAATTTGGATTCGATGAGTCACTTTAAATTTCATAAGCCTTGTATTTTCTTGTGGCACCAAATGTCTAGGCACAATTCTGAACACTCACAAGAGATTTGTTCTTACAGTGTAAGTGCAAACTTGAGGACGATTTATAATGAGCTAATTGTTCCTCCTTCCGTGGCATCGGCAAAGTGGTCTTTAGGCACAACAGACATGTTCAAATTGTTGATCCCAGTTGCTACAATGCCCACAGAAGCTTCCTGGGAAACAGGTCTGAGCAGAAGTCATAAACACGGGGTTCTTAATTTCTACCCACTGGACTTGCGGCTTCGCCTAATGCTAGCTTTCTCCCTAATGAAAGGCAAGGGAAATATCAGCTAGAAATGTCATAATCAGAGCGTTTGCCTAGTTGGCTATTTTTAAGCACCACAGGCTTTGCTCGAAATGAAGGATGTGCATTAGCCCAGCAAACGCCGCTGGTGGATGTCAACCACGGCTCCCGTCTGCAAAGGTACAATTGAGAGGACAAAGAGTGGGCATAAATAATGGATCGAGAGTGGCTCCAATGAGAGCCCATTCGTCCAGCCGCCTCAAAATGAAAACACGCCGCCGATGACTCATTGGATAATAGTAAATATGACGGGCTCATAAAACCGCTGGTTCCCACGGGTGCTGTTCAGCAGCCTTTGTCTGGTCTTGAGCTTGTTATGTTCGGAAGCTACCAATTTAAGCCTCCCCTCCCCCAGCAAAGACGTGGCTCCTGGATAGAGAGTTATTTGGGTGATTTGCAAAGTCTGGATGGCGCAGGGAGAGGTGGGCTGTTCTTCTCCCCTGACGGTGCCCTGGGCCTGGGGCCAGTTCAAGTGCGGGGCCCCACAGAGACCTGGATGCTATATGGACTTCATTAAGGGGAAGGCAGAGACCTTGACCCCAGGGAGCCCGAAACTGAGAGAAGACATGGCCTTGACATTAAGTAAGGGTCTGCGTCCCACCTGGGAGATGAATAAAGAAAATAAACACGTCTTCCCTCTACCATCGGAAGCACTGCGAGCCAGAGTACGACTGATAATAACAGGAAGGACACACATTCTGGAGGAATATGGCCACAGTGAAAGCGGTTTTCTTCAAACGGGGGGTGGCCACGTGGGCAGAAGAATTGGGCTGGTTCTTTGAGGTCTCAGAGGTTTCCTTAGGACCATGAAGGGGGGAGCATAAGCAGAACGAAGTTGGGGCAAATTTCCTCAGGGTTGGTGTCATCTGAAAATGAAATGAAATCTCCTATCATTGGAGATGTAGCAGAATATACTCGCTCATTCACTGGTTTTTCTTCAGCCATTTGCCATTCCTGGATGCCCTAGGCTTAGACTGGGTGTCCAGTTGTCATAGTAAAGCAGAGGGACTAAGTGCTGGCTTCTCCTTGCAGGTGGGCTTGACACCGTAAGAGGCAGGTTCCTAACTCAAATGCCTCTTGTGAGGAGTAACTGGTAAAGAAGAAACCAGTCTCAGCTCTTTTGCTGAACTGCACGTGCGAAGGGGCAGAGGTGGGGAGATTAGAACATGTGAAGTTTATGTGCTTTCCAGGTATCGGGCTAGGTGCTCTGCCAAGCAGCTCTGGACCGGAGGCTAGGGATGCCGTGACTGGGTGACCTTGGACAAGTCACCGACTCCCTCTGGTCTTTAGTTTTCTTCAGAGACAAACAGAAATAACACCTACACTTCCACAAAACAGGTGAAAGGAATTAGTCAGTTAACTAACTGATTCATGTATCCACTCAGCAAACACTTTCCCACGGCACCTCGATGTCAGGCGCTGTGTTAGGTGTTGAGGAAACAGATGGGTGGGACCAGGCTTGCCTTTGAGTGGTTTGAGGCTCCCTCTGGGAGGCGAGCGTGCAAAGAGGATGGTGTGGGGTTTGAGGTCCACCAAAGTGGAGTGAGCAAGGGACTTGAAAAAGTTAAGGGAGGGAGTGGAGAGTCCCTGGTGGAGGAGGTGCGCCATAGCTTTCCATGCCTGGGAGCAGCTGGAGAGAAGCATAGATCCTAGTATATCATTATTGTCATAAGCACAGACTAGCCGCTTGCACCAGACCCAGCCGACAGGAGGAGAGCTTCCTGAGATCTGTGCAAAACCGCAGTCATAAATATCCTGGCCTTTTCCAGGGTCATTTTCCTAAAGGAAGCAGACTCTCCATCACTTTCTAATAGTCTTTGCACCTGATGAGAAGACCACAGGGAGTGGGAGCAGAGAGGGGCCTGGAGCCAGGCTCTTGCTCGTGTCACGCCCACTTGGTGGTCTCCTTCCCCCACAGCAGCGCTGCAGGGCTCGGGATTTCCATGTGTGACTCAACGAAACTGCAACTGATTACAGACCTTGGGATTTAGGGTTGCCAGCAAACACTGAATTCAAGAATAGTAAATCTGCAAATGACAAGGGTCAATTATCTTCAGGAGGCATCTGCTAGTAGGCTGCAGTGTTCCCGCACTGTAAGTGACTTGGGGGCGGGAAGGAGAGGAGGATTGTCTTTTCATCTGGCTCTGGCCCTCAGAATCTCACACATTGTGAATCCTTGGGAAATACAGATGCTGCTGCATCCAAAGCAATTGCTTTTGCTTTGCACGCACTAAACTGGATAACTCGGATGACGCTACCGACCACAGGGAGCAGATCTACATTAAAAAAAAAAAAAAAAAAAAAAAGACTAGCTGTGTGGGCGAGAAACATCATCTCTTCATGCCTCAGTTTGCTCATCTGTAGAATGAATACAAAGTCGATGCTGATCTCGTGGGTACGGAAGGAAAGCGAGGGAACTAGTAAGAGCTCATTAAACGGTGAGCAGCAGCAGCCTCTGATTATTATTGCCCCACCTTCGCCTCAACCACCGCCATCACCCCCACCATCACTCTGATTCCTGCAGGCCAGGGTGGAGGGGCAGCCCCAGCACAGGTACTGGGGGCAGCTAGAACTGTGCGTTTCTCCAGCTCCGGGCTTCTCGAGCCGGAGCATGCGGCGGAACCAATAGGCGTCCACGGATCACTGGCCCCACCCACAAAGTTTCCCGCGCAGCACGTGGGGAGTAGGTGGGGCCTGGGAATCTGCATGGCTAATGAGTCCTCAGAATTCCCCTTTGAGAACCAGAGCCCTAGATTTCCCACAGGGTCCCGTCCAGGTGTATCCAAGAATCAGCACTCTGCACATCGTTTACCCGCTGGCTCAGCTGGCTTTCAAAGGCGGCTGTTCCCACGGTGAGGCCCAGGCCGTTCATCACCGTGGATTTGGTCATTTCTGAAGTGTTTCCTCTTTCCTAGGTGAGGATCATTCACCAAAGTTCTGGAGCCTCCCCCAAGCTTCTCTGGAATAAATCAGAGGTAGCCCAGGTCTCTTGGGTTGTTACCCCACCGCAGAAGGGAGCTAGTGTCCTCTGGTCTCTGTTGTCCTTCTTGGGCTTAGGACATTTTATCAAGTGAAATGAGTAAATCCGTACAGGCAGGTGCCCCAGCCGGAAGCTTCTGCTTGTTTGCCGCATCTCTGATGCCCAAGGAGGCCTAATAAAGGCACTGTGTGGCGGGAGTTACTGTGCTTCCCTTATGAAGTCCTCACTGGACAGCCCAGGTCTAGAAGCTCTCCTTATGTTTAAACACTGGAAAGGGCATCGGCAACAGGGTCCCACGGTGAGCCCCACCGTGACCATTACTCAGCACCATCACCTTCAGGAAGCCTTCCCTGAATGCCCCTCCCCTGTTGGGTTTGTTGATCTTTCTCAGTGATTTGGCAAGAGCACGGGCATCTCACTACCATCTTATAAATGGTATCCTTCCCTGCATCAGTCTCCTCCCCACTACTCAATGGAGAGTTTTGGCAGAAAGGAAGTGTGTTTTCTTGCCATCTGATGGCTGTTTGTTGAGTGAATGTGGAACTGTGTGACATTATGGCCAATAAGCCTGTATTGAGCAAAGTCTGCTAAGATGTCACCACGGACTCCTTGTGCTTCCCTGCCTGCGAGGCTCTCGTCCCTCCTGGGCTCCCACAAGTGGCTGCTCTGTGTGAGGGCAGGGACTGAAGAGCCTAAAGAGGGCACTGCTTCCATAACTCAAGACTTTCCTGATTCCTCCATGCCCACAGGGAAGCTGTGCCCCCCTTGCAGACTCTGGCTCCCAGTCCAGCACCCCACCTGTCCCTTGGCTGGAAGGAACCTCCCGTGATCACTGGAGGCCTGCCCCCCGCCCTGTGTCTGGGACTTACAGTGATGAAAACCGATAGCCTAGAATGTACTCCCGGCTTCTCACTGGGTCACTGAGGGCGAGTACCATGCCTCTCTGTGCCTCGGTTTCCCCTCTGTGAGACAGGAATGACCCTAGGAGCGGTTGAAGAGGACTGCTGTGGAGATTAAGTGAGATATTTGTAAAGGGCTTAGAATACCACCTGGCACGGAAGACCTGTTCAGTAGGCGTCAGCTGCTATGATGATGATGACGACGACGACGACAAAGATGATGAAGAAAAGGACGTCGTGTCACCTTCGTGTGCACTCCCTGTTTGTTTCTATGTTCTTCTGAGACAGGCCTGCCTGGCTCCTTGGATCTTCTCTGTAGGGACTGGCGTTCTGCCTGGGGTTCCACCACCTGCTTCTGTCCCCTCTCTTAAGCCGTCTTTTGGGGTTTCAGTATCCTTCACAACCTCCTGTCCCTGCAGGTTGGATGCTGCCCTGGCACCTTGCTTGACTGCCTGTGTGGTCCACCTGCTGCCCCCCCCCCGCCCCTTCTTACCGACATCTGTCTCTACCCCTGAGTGCCCGCTACTCCTTGCTGACCCCGCTTCCACACCTCACCTCCCCCTCCCAGAAAAACCACCTGCATGGTGCAGACCACCACCTTTTCCCCCCTCGGTGTTGATTTGTCTTGTGAGGAACTGTGGGGAGACCGTCCCTGCCCTCAGCCACCCTAGTTCCTCCTGGAAACCATCACGCAGAATCCTGACCACCAGCCACGTGGGAGGGCCAATCGGCTGGTTCTTGTTTATTACATAATATTGATATTCAGAAGACAAACTGGACAAAAGATCCAAAGTCAGGACTTCCTGGGTCCATCTGGACTTCCTTTTCTTTCTACCATGGCAGGAGAACAGGTGTATGTGGCAGGAAGTCGGACCCTTGGTCTTAACTGTTGGTTTTACAAAACTCACCCCCATCCCCCACCATGTTGGTTCAGACTGCTTGGGGGCGGTCAAATATATCATATATTATGAGGCTTAGTTTGGGGAGCAGAGAAAAAAATTGTTACTATTATGGATAAAGCAATTATCATCAATCTATTTTTAATCTCATCTTCCTTTTAAAATAATCGAGGCTGTCTTTTCAGAAGAGGAAAAATCCAGGCTTTGATATGAGGGAAGGTGCAAAAAGCTTCCCTTCTTCTAGCTGAAAATGCTAATTGAGCAGCCACTTATGTTTCTAACCTTCATTAACTGCATTAGCCTGCATTAACACCTTTTAAACCTCTTTAAGATTGTGTTCAATTCACTTTCTTTAATCTCTTCTTTTCCGGGAGTGTGGAATCACTTTGATCCTCATCTTCGTCTTTCCTTTGATGACAACTGTGGGTTGAATTTGTATTTGGGAATTGAAATGCAAATTTGCAATTACATGCAACCCCCTTCCCTTACATTCTGCTGGGGTGGCAAGAGCCAGATTAATATAGCTGCCTGTCACGCTGGCCAGGGCACCCTCCCAGTAACCCCCCTTAGTCCCAGGGTGGTTGGGGGAACACAGTTTCCTTGGCTCCTGTCAGTTCTGCACACTGGAGAAAGATGGTGCAAAGTGGTCAGCATTGTGCCTGTCCATGGTAAACCTTCAGCCCTTTGCAGAAACCATTGTTTGTTTTTTGAAATTTTGTAAAGGGTTTCTTTGTTGTCACTGAACATTGTCTTCCTTTGTCTTTTGCCACAATGTCTTGATTTGGGGGAAAGGTTAAGGAAATTTTCAAGAAAAGGACATGAAAGGATGTCATTTCTTTACTAAGTGAAGCAGAGAATTACTATATGATTCAGCAATTCCACTCCTGGTATGAGCCCAAAGAATTGAAAACAGGTGTTCAAATAGAAACTTATACAGGAATGTTCAGAGCAGCCTCATCCACAATAACATGAAGGTGGAGGTGATCCACATGCCCATCACGGTTGAATGGATAAGTAGAATATGGTATATCCATACAGTGGAATATTATTTTGCCACGAAAAGGGACGAAGAGCTGACATAGGCTACAACATGGATAGACCTCCAAAATACTGTTCTAAGTGAAGGAAGCCAGGCACAGAAGGCCACGTATTATATGATTGATTCTGTTTATTTGAAACATCCAGAGTTGGCAAACTCATAGAGACTGGAAGTAGGTTAGTGGTTGCCATGTTGCGGTGGGAGAACAGGGAAATGAAGTGACTGCTTAATGGGTACAGGGCTTCCTTTTGGAGTGATGACAATGTTCTAGGTAGCCAGCTAGATAGGGGTGATGGTCTCTCATGGAGACGCTCAGCATGGTGAATGAGCTAGATGTCAATAATGATTGATTATGTACATTTACCATGAAAGATAATAATAATAATAAAGTTATATTGGCTTCTCCAAAGGGAAATAAGTATGACTCCAAGATAATATCAACATCAGGCCTAGAGCAATAGGCTGTGGAGAGATGTGAGGACATTGGAAGAGGAGAAAGACAACAGACTTTGTAATTGGACAGAGGACTCCTTCCGAGCTGGGTGCACTGGGCATGGCAGTCCTGGCCTCGGGAGTCTGGCCTTCGTTTCCTTATCAGTAAAATAGGAATAATAATAGCTACTCCTACGTGGTTATAGGGAAGATGAAGAGAGAGGACAGGGTTCATTTTCCAGGCTCAATTGGAAAGTCGCCCACCTTCTGTTCTATATTGACTAAGGCTATTTAAAAAAAAAAAAAGATTTATTTATTTATTTGAGAGAGAAAGAGCAAGCAGGGGGAGGGGCAGAGGGAGAGAATCTCAAGCAAACTCAGAGCTGAGTGTGGAGCCAAACGTGGGGCTCAATCTCACCACCCTGCGATCATGACCTGAGCCCAAACCAAGAGTAGGGGCTCAACCAACTGAGCCACCCAGGTGGCCCCAGCTTATTTTTATTGCAAACACAACAGAAACCAATCTTAGTGGGCTCATACAAAATAAGATATTTCACTAGAAGGCTCCTGCCTGGAACAGGGCAAGAATCAGCCTGCTCCTGGGCCCCGTAGCATCAGCTGGTAGACCTTGGCTCTGTCCGACAGTTCCCTGACCACCTTGTGTCTCCGGTTCCTTTCCTTTTTTTTTTTTTTTTTTTTAAGGATTTTATTTATTTTTTTGTTTATTTGAGAGAAAGAGAAAGTCAAAGAACAAGTAGGGAGGGAGGAGAGGGAGAAGCAGCCTCCTCTAGAGCAGAGAGCCCCACTTGGGGCTCGATCCCAGGACTCTGGGATCATGACCTGAGCTGAAGGCAGAGGCTTAATGGACTGAGCCACCCAGGCACCTCTCCCAGTTTCTTTTTCAATCTACTAGGGGAGTCATCCTTTTCCAGCGAAGGATCTTGGAAGATCCTTATGACCCTGGGAATCCACTCTTGCCTCTATCAAGGGCTGATCTCCCAGAGTGGGAGTCAGGAGGCGGTTACCCCACTGGTTTCCACTGTCCTGCCCCCTAGTGGCTGGTATGAGGCGGTGGGGGGGGGGTAAGGAGAAACATGCAGAGAAAGGGGGCAGCAGTTCTAGAGGCAAGCCTGACCTGCCCCTGCCTGGCATCACCCCCTTGCCCTCTTCTCTAACGACAAGATGCAGCTTCAAGCATCTTCACTGCTCTGGACCTCTGCTCATCATGATCTCCTTTCACTAATTGCTACGATGTAAGACTGACAGAATTCAGGCTCCATTCTAATTTCACTTCCTCCTTGAAGCCTTCCCTGATTAACCCTATCTCAACTCAGTGTTATCTTTCTCCTCTGTTTCTTTCCCTGCATGATGTACAAGGCTCTGAGCACAGAATGCCAATTGATACCCCTCGTATTGTTCAACTTCTCATGGTGTGTGTGTGTGTGTGTGCGCGCGCTCTCTGCAGCCAGGGTCTGTGGGCTCCATGGCTGCCTCCTTCAGGGATAGTTCTGAAGAGCCAGCTCAGCACTTAGGGGCATAAATGGGTGGTTAGGGGTCCGAGATGACTGCAGGCGACAGAGGCAAGAAGAACCTCGACAGGGTACAGGGCAGGACTTACTGATGGAAAAGGACCCCACCGCCCAGTGGGACCCCATCCATCTTGGGCAGGACTACGTGAAGAGTGTTGCCCTGCAGAGCTGAGGTCTTGGGCCATTGAAGATTGAAGGTCTATCTGTAAGAAGACTGAAATGTCTCAGGGCAAAGATCTCACCCTAGGGGAAGAGGAGGGAAGGGCTCAGAGCCAAAGTGATTTTAAGTGTACCTCGCACCTCACTCGCTCAGACTCAGAGAAGCAAAATCCGTGCCCCTGGCCCCTGGGGTTTGGGATCCCCACTGGGGAGAGAAAACTGCCATGCTTATGCTCCGTCGCATACCAATCTTGCTGTGCCCTCACCGATGGTGTGGCTGAAAGCAAGTCTCTTAACCTCAGTTTCCGACTCAGCCAAATGACCAATTTTTTTTTTAAGGTTTGATCTATTTATCTGACAGAGAGTTCACAAGCAGGCAGAGAGGCAGGCAGGGGTGGCCGGGGGCAGGGGGGAAGCAGGCTCCCCGCTGAGCAGAGAGCCAGATGCAGGGCTCCATCCCAGAACCCTGAGATTATGACCTGGCAGAGGCTTAACCCACCGAGCCACCCAGGCACCCCTGGGCACAAAGTTTTGCAGAGCTTTTGAGAAGATTCAAGGTAATGAATCCAGAGCCCCTCAACCTCTGTGGTGCATTATCGCTCAGGGAATTGGAGTGACCTTAAGACTTAGAACAGGAGGGTGTGGTTTTGGAGTTTGGAGGGGCTTGGAGGGGACCATGAGTAACGGGCACGGCTTGGAGGAGTCTTGTGTCTGGACCCCCGGCTCCCTGTGTGGCAGCAGGCTTGTGCGGGTTCCTTTGGGCGTGGTGTCTCAGGAGACAGGGCTGCATTGTCAAAACCTTCTACTCTGATGGGATGGCCCGGAGCTGCATTTAGAGAAAGTGGCATCAGGGGTGCCTGGGTGGCTCAGTCGGTTGAGTGTCTGACTCTTGGTTTCAGCTCAGGTTGTGATCTCAGGGTCGTGAGATTGAGCTCCAGGCTGAACTCTGTGCTCAGGTCGAAGTTTGCTTGAGATTCTCTCTCTCCCTAACCCCCTTCGCTGGAGTGCTCCTTCTCTCCCTCTAAAATGAATAAGTAAAATCTTAAAGAAAAAAAGAAAAAGGAAAAGGAAAAGTGACTCCCGTCCATGTGGCCTGGCTGGTGTGTGCAGGCAGGGAACCAGGGCTGGCGAGGCAGGAAGGGGCAAACCTTTCAGGCCTGGGGCCCACTCCTGTGCCCACAAGTTGCCCAAGAACCATTTACTTGTCTTTAATACTGAACTGAGGATGGTAACAACGTGTGGTCACTATGGTGGTTGTGGAAGGGGAGACCTGCTGTCACCCTCCCAGGAGAAGCAGCGTGCTAGGGAAGCAGACCCACAGGAGAAGCCCAGTGGATCTTTCTGGAAGGTGTATTTTCCTGAAAGATTTTAATATTAAATCAAACATGGCAGAAAGGAAAATTTCCATGAATTTTTCAAACGAAAACCTGGAGGCCTTTCAACAATGAGAAGGGGCCCTTCAGTTACGTGGCCCATCTGAGACTTGTTTAGCAGGAAAAGTCTGGGTAATTCTGGGTGAGATGTGGGGCCATGGGGATCTGAACCCCAGGTAGAGATTTCTGGGTTCCAACCTCTCTGCTGCAACTGGACCTCACTCTCAGGGGCACTGTTGTGCCCTCACCAAGACTTGAGGGCCCTGACGTCCAGCCGGAAACCTGAGAAGTAAGGCATACACTGTGCCCGCTGGTGGCCATGCCTCCTGGCCTCCCCGTGGACTCTGATGAACACGACACAGGAGGGGCCTGGACATCCATGGCTGTCATTGTTCAGCATGGAGTAGGAGCTGGTTTTGGCACAGTCAGCCTACACATTGTTCTTTTGCTTCCATAAAAGCCTGGGCTGGCTGCAGGAGCTCTGTCCACCAGCTCTGTCCACCAGGCACGGAGACAGGGTAAAGGGGTTTCTCTCACCCTCTCTGCTGGTTGGTGGCTAGCCCAGACTTCACCTATTTGCCATGGCTTTGAGCAAATTATTTGAACTTTTTAGGCTTCCATTTTCTCATCTTTAAGATGGGACTCCTGAACAATGCTCTGCTTGAAGCACTGTTTGAAGAATTCAGTGAGTCAGTAATTATCAAAGGGCTTAGGATGGTGCCCAGAACATAACAAACTCTTGATAAATGTTGACTCTTCTTATTAAAACTAATACAGCTACCAAAGCTGTTCGAGGGATTCGGGAATAGGGGAGTGGAAACCCAATCTCGGAATTCCCCTCCCGCAAGACTTAAGAAAATGAATTTAAAAATTGGAAACTCCAATAAGCAAGCAATCATCGGTAGCAACCCCAAGGGGAGAGGCATGCCCGGGTCCCATAAGTGTTAACATTGATGGCTAAGAGAAGAACTAGAAGGGTCTGGAATGGGGTGGAGAGATGTAGCTCAGCAAGGATCCTTTTTAATTAGATAAAACATCTTTTTTCTAACTGGACTCCTAAGCCTTTTTCTTTAAGATTTTATTTATTTATTTATCTATCCATTTAATTTATTTATTTATTTTTAAAAGATTTTATTTATTTATTTGACAGAGAGAGATCACAAGTAGGCAGAGAGGCAGGCAGAGAGAGAGAGAGGAGGAAGCAGGCTCCCTGCTGAGCAGAGAGCCCGATGTGGGACTCGATCCCAGGACCCTGAGATCATGACCTGAGCCCAAGGCCGCGACTTAACCCTCTGAGCCACCCAGGTGCCCCAAGATTTTATTTATTTATTTGGCACACACACACACACAGAGGGAGTGCACAAGAAGGGGAAGTGGCAGGCAGAAGGGGAAGCAGGCTCCCCGCTGAGCAAGGAGCCTGATGCAGGGCTCAATCCAAAGACCCCAAGATCAAGATCTGAGCCAAAGGCAGATACTGAACTGACTGAGCCACCCAGGCACGCCAGGAAGACTCCTAAGTTTTTAGAAATACAAAATGACTGAATTCCTGTCCATGTTTTCTCTTCTGTCTCCGGATAGTGGGGAAGCTGCAGAGGAGATGGAAAGGGGAGGCAGGGGACTGTGAAGCCATCCCTTCTAACAGAAAGCAAGGCTTCAGGGCTACACTCTCGGTTAGGGAGAAGATCCCCAGCTCAGGTGTGCCCCATGGTGACAAAATCTATCCGAAAAGCAGGTAGAGTAAACCCTGGCACAGACCATCTGACAAGCTTTGGATGAGAAGGTAGAACCAGTCCAGTTACTCTAAGGAAGAATGCCTAATGTCTTAGCTGTACTCCTCCCCCTGCCCCACACCTTCCCCCATCCCTCAGGCCAAAGGAAAGTGGACAGAAATGCTTTTCCCAAGCCTCAGCCTGGAGCTCAGAGCTCCCACAAACTGGTCTCAGGTGTGGCAAGAATCGAGAGGCACCATCATTTTATCAGGGCAAACAGGAAGTCCAGAACTGTTTAAACAAAAGGAAAATAAACAGAAACCACAGAGCAGCTATAAAATGCACGATAGCACAAAGAAGGACCCTACCTAGAAGAAAAGCTACTCACAAAACAGAAGAAGAGCCTTCCCTACTGCCTCGTATACAGAACAACCTCATAAACACACAAATTCTAGCTTTAAGTTACTGGAGAAAAATCAAAGAACGGATAGAGACTGCAGAGCTGGAAAGGTAAACTGAGGATCCAGACCTTCACCTAGGCTAAATAAATCAGAAAGAGCCAAGAAAGAATGGATGAAGGGAAGCACAAATGATATGGAAATTACTGCTACAGAGGAACGTTCTGATGGGAAAGGACAAAGGGATGACAGAAGAGACAAGATATCCAAATGAGACAGTTGCTCCAAGATGAACATCAGAGGTGTTGCCTGAACTCAAGAGCCCAACGAAGGGTGAGAAAGATGTACCAGACAATTTCCCTGAAATGAGGGTGGGGAAAAAAAAAAAAAAAAGAATCCTGCAGATCAAAAGAGCACACTGCCTTCCAAGAAAAGGTGATTATGAATATTCATTGCTGAATGTAGCCTAGGTAGGCTATGGAATTTCCAGGATAGAAACAAAAGCAACAATAAAACCAGAGATATCTGGGTGGCTCAGTGGGTTAAGTGTCTGCCTTCAGCTCAGGTCATGATCGCAGAGTCCTGGGATTGAGTCCCACATCAGGCCCCTTGCTTGGCGGGGGCCCTGCTTCTCCCTCTGCCTCTGCCTGCCACTCTGCCTGCCTGTGATCTCTCTCTCTCTTTCCCTCTGACAAATAGATAAATCTAAAATCTTAAAAAAACAAAACCAAACCAAAAAACCCCAATATCCTTAGATATCAAGAAGGCAAAAGCAAATTGCTAACAAGGTTTGGGGCGGGGGGTGGTTAGCAGGCTGGCCATGGGCTTTCTCCATAGGAATCATCTATTCCCAAAGACCATTAAATAATGTCTCCAAAGCTCTGAAGGAGTCTTAGAGAGTCCCCTAAAAACATTTTACACCAGTATGCTATCACTTAAATATAAAGACCAGGCAGATGTGTATTTTCAAACGTAAAAGAACTTGTGGATACATCATACATGAGCTCTTGAGTAGGGCTATACTTGGTAAAGACAGACAGCCAAATAAGTGATGGATAAAAATGAAGAATTTAGGAATTCAGAAAAACTGGTGGGAATCACAGAATCCATTCAAACACAGAATGGCAAACAACTGTGAGAGTTATGGTTATCAAATACCAATATTATAAATCTTATTAAAATAATAGCTAATAAAAATGGGAAAGTAAACTATGCCTTCATACCGAGTGAAGGATCAATTGGGATTGTCTAGAGTATGAACATGTACTTTAAGAAAATAGAATCACAAGATACAATGCTCTTCATAATCTCTGTGGTTAACTTTGTGGGAATTGTTAACAAATTTGTGTGTGTGTGCGTGTGTGCATGTGTGTGTGTGTGTGTGTGTGTGGTAAAGAACTATTTCAAGTTCAGCAATTTCTTCTGTTTCACTTCTGTTTCTTCTTCTGATAAATTCATGTAAAATTAAATTTAATACTTTTTATGAAACTAGCATCTATAGTATTATCCCATTTTTATTAAAGTATTTCTGACTTTCTCTCTACATACATACCCGAATATTTGGCTTCCTTCACTTATAAATGCAGGGGCAGTCATCTGCAGTGATGTTTACCTAATGTTAATAACGGTTATTTCTGGGTGATAGTTCACTTTGATTTTGTACTTTTCCGTATTACTTAACTTCTTTATAATGAACACGTAGATTTTTTGAAAAAAAAAAATTATACAATGATTTTTTTTCCCACCTGTCATGGTAAAGTAGAAAATCCTGAAAATAATTATGCCAAAGACTTAGCAGTGTTTTTAATTCTGCGTGTTGGAAATAGGATGCTTTTCTTTTCCAGCTAGTATTTTTTCTGTGTTTTTCAAATTTTTCAAAATGAAAAATTCTACATTCAATAAAGTGATGCAAATAAAAAGACAACACAGATATTTTTTTGAATAAGATTCTATTTATTTAAGAAAAGAGAGAGTGAGCACAAGTTGGGGGGGTAGTGGCTGAGGGACAGGGAGAAATAGGTTTCCTGCTGAGCAGGGACCCTGATGCAGGGCTGGATCCCCGGACCCTGAGATCATGACCTGAGCCAAAGGCAGACACTTAACTGACTAAGCCACTCAGGAGCCCCGAAGACACAGTATTTTGCAGAAGGCACACTTTGAAGGAAAGCAAATCACCCCAGTTCTGGATGTTGACTAAGTCCGTCGGAATGACAGGGACAGAGCTGGCTAGTGCTATAGGAACCACTGCAGGAGACTCAGAATTTCAAGTCTAACCCCTGAGCTACTGCAGACAGAGCCCGCAGATTCTTTGATGTAAGACGTGACTATTTCAGCGAAGATTGGCATGGATAATGGGTAGATAGGTAGATTAGATGATAGATAGACAGACAGATAGACAGATGGATAGAATGGGACCCAGAGGAGCATCCTGGATGGAAAGAGCCAGATGATGAAGAACAAAAGAATCTTGTTTGGAACAGTTCTCCCCTCCCTACATGGGACGAAGGGTTTCTCAATCCTGCACATAATTAATGGGGTGTCTGGCAGAGACTGGATTTTAAAATAAAGCTGGAGGTGAAACCCAGGTCTAGGGGCGTGCAAACATTTGAAGCAGTCTAGGGAGGAGATTGGAGTTCCCCTCTTGGAAGTTCTGGGAGTGAAGCCCTTGATCACGGCCACAAGCACCTGCACGTTTTTCTTGAGGGATCTCTGAAAAGTGAGTGAAATGCCCCCAACGCAGGGACCACAGTCCAGGATGTCCCGTGCCTTGTCTGGAATGTGGCCGGTAGGTCGGGAGAGCCTGGTCCTGGGTCTTATTTGCACCCCACTCCTCCAGCCAACATCTGGATTTACAAAACTCTTGTGCTGGGCTGGTCGTGTCCCCTAGTCTCCTGACACGCCTAGAGCTGAGCCTGAACCAGGCAGGGTGAGGTATGCGAGCTGCACCCCATTCTTCTCAGACAGGGGTGACCGTGTGCAGAAGCCAGCGCTCCCCTCACCGAACAGGACAGCATCTTACCCCGGGGCATTTTGATCGGCAGGACTGAGGCCTGCTGCTCAGACCACACCCACGGGGCCTGGGAGCCCTCCCGAAGCAAAGGGATGTCTTGGGCAGGAAAGGACACAGGCCTTTCACTGGGGAGGGGAGGGTTTTCTCCTCTCTCTGGGGCCAGAAAGAGCAGAATGTGAGGCCTGGAGGCTCCTGGAGATTCCTGGAGCTCCTGGGAATCAAGCCGTTCCCCTCCATGTGGAGTCCTGCCAGCAGGTGGCTGACCAGACATTAGGTTTGGCCCGGGTTTGGACTATGGATCTTAAAACTAGCAACTTCTAGCAGCGGCTGCAAATTAATTTCCATAGCGCACATACATTATTCCTCCACCTTCAAGAAAAGCACGTGGAAATTCTAGCTCGGTCTTAATGGAGTCTGATGCTGGAGATATGGGCTTGCGTCCAAGCCTAAGAGGCAGCGCTCAGGGGGATGTGAGGGTGTCGGGGGGCAATGGCCTGGAGAATGGGATTCTGGGAAGGCAGGCAGGGATCCCCATGTAGTAGCCCAACAGCTGGTGGGGGTTGGGGGAGGAGGCGCTGAGTCACTGGAAATAACCAGAGTGTCCCAGGAACATGCTCAGAAATGCCTGGAGGGGAGTCCCAGGAGACATCAGCCCCCGGACTGGAGATCGATGCTGGAAAGGAAAGGTGACCCCAGCAATGCAGGGGCCTGGAGGCATGAGGGTTACATGAAGCGTGCTCGGGCCCGGTGTGCACCAGTCTGCTCTCATTCCACAAGGCCTCCCACCTGGGCCTTTGGAGGCTGCCCTGAAACCCTGAATTTGAGGATACTTTCTGCCATGGCCAAGGGGAAGGCCGTGAGCCAGCTGTGGCCAGCTGATAGAGGTGACCAAGATCCCAGGAGCAGGGGTTGGTGTGGGTGTGATCCCTTGTCGGGGGCTGGAAAGGGGGCTTTCTGCCTGGGATCCCACCTGCTCCTGTAAGAGTCTGCAGGCTGCTGTCCCAGGGGGCCTTTCTTCTGTCAACCTTGTCCACAGGAGTGGTTCTAGGGAGCCGAATTTCCTCATCCTCCACTTCACCTCATCCCTGCAACGCAGCTGGTGGAAAATCGACTTTTTCTCTTTCCCACCACGTCTGCCCTGACCCTAGGCCTCCGGCATGTATCGTTGCTGTTTTAAAATCAACACTTGGCTCCTTTCTTCTTTTTCCCACGTAACTAATAAATGCCCCACGGAGAAACTTGGTCCCTTTCGTTTTGGGAGAGTGGGAACTTTTAGAAACTTGGTAGGTATTTTATCGCTATGGAGCTGCTTTGTTTTTGGATGGCCTAACAAAGGGCCCTCTGCTGCTGTCCTGGAAAAGTCTTCCTGTGGGGCGTCTGCTGCGGGGTGGGGTGAGGCGTGGGGGGCTCTCTGGTATCTAGGAGGCCCAGCAGTGGTAGTGGCCTGGCCTGGCAGGAAGAGGATGCTGTGGAGCCAAGCACCAAGCCCTTGAAACTCTGCCCGCCCCTGCCCCGCCCCCACCCCCCGCACCCCCCATCCCCAACCACCACCTTGAAGGACTCCACCAGGTTGGCTGTAAATCCTCTGCTCGGTCCAAGGGTGCCTCACCGGCAAATTCCACCATAACGCGGAATGTTGATTATGCGCAGGGCCTTCAGGCACCTGGGTAGGGCACCTTAAACACTTGATCATGTTTAATCCTCACAATAGCCCTAAAAGAAAGATATCCTAATTCTTACTTCGCAGGAGGGAGCATACAGAGACTTAGGAAGGATTAGGAAGTCGTTCAAGGTCAAGATCATCCAGGCAGCAGGGAGAGGAGCAGAGGATCCCAACTCACATCACTAACCCCGAAGCCCAGGCCAGGAGCCCCTTCTCTGTGGTTGCCCCAGAGCTGGGCTGAGAGGGGAGGGGAAGGTCTGGGCACAGCACCAGGAGACCCACTGGCCCTACCCTAGGCTCAGTGGCTCAGGAACCTGCCTGTTACAGGTGTTGCTCTGATCTCTGCAGAAGGCCCTGGGGCCTGACCGGGAAGTGGAGGCTTATCTTCAGGTCAGATCTGATGGGGATACTGGGACATAGGGTATAGTGGGGGGCGTGGCTGCTCACCCCAGGGGTGACACCAGGGCTTGCTGGCTCAGGAACCACTACAGGCCTGGGCGCTCCCCATGCATCTTTGGGGTGGGCCGGGGGATCATGCAGAGTTATGTCTCCAGCAAGGAGGAAGGTGCAGAATCACCCCAGGAAGGCCCGTGTCTATCAACCCTGAGGCTCCTCCATGGGGAAGCCTGGGCAGGTCTTGTCAGTCTAAGCTTCCTGTGGTACCCTGTGCCCAACAGAACCAACCTCCTAGAACTAGAAGTACAGACGAAATGAACCAAAGAGGAACTTGTAGGTCACTTTGTCTGATATCTGCATTTTGGGATGAGGGAACTGAGGTTTGAGGGGAGCTCAGACTCATCTAAAGTGGCAAAACCAGTGAGGGGCAGAGGTGAGCTAGCCCCTGAACCCTCTCTCGCCATGCCTGCGGGCCTCACACAACTTTCCTGAACGGCCACCCTGGGGTCTTTTCCCATCATATCACAGACTAAGTCCATCCTCCTCCCCCTCTCCTCCTCCTAGGCCAAAGCTTTCCCTTTTGCTACCAAGTTGTTCATTCTTGCTGCCAGGCCTTTGCCCACACTGTCCCTTTGCTTGGCCCTGCAGTGGCTGCTCGTCTGTCCCTCTGGCTTCCCGGTAGAACTCCTCTGCATCCTTTACAACGTGGATCAAATATCACCTCTTCCAGGAAGCCTACCCTAGTCTTCCCAACCTCCTAGTCTCTCTTCCTCCTTTTTTTTTTGTTTTTAAAGATTTTTTTTATTTATTTGAGAGAGAGGGAGAGAGAGAGAGAACAAGCCAGGTGAGGGACAGAGAAGCAGGCTCCCTGCTGAGCAGGGACTCTGGGATCATGACCTGAGCTGAAGCCAGACACTTAACTGGCTGAGCCACCGAGGCGTCCACCCCTACCTCCTCTTTATCTCTGAACCCTTTGTTTGGGGTTTTCTATAAGCCGAGTTACCTATTTTGTCTCTATCACAAAGTTTACAAAGTGCACATCTTCCTTGGGAGACTGGGGTTGAGAAGGGTGACTACTGTAAACAGCCTCCTCCCCTGCCCCCGCCACTGTTTGGACATAAGAAATCTAAGACTCAAGGATGTTAGATGACTAAGGAGTGGGGGACCCGGGCCCTTGACTCCCACACTATGTGGACAGGAGCCAGCCTGCTTCCTCTGCAGAACCACCACTGTTGTCTATAGGAATGGAGCCTCTGGAGTTGTGCAGTGCACAGCCTATGCTACTGTATTCTTCAGCTTTGCCCTGGTGCCTGACTCAGGGCCCTAAGTGAGGCAGACGCCCAATAAATGTGAGTGGACTCAGCAGAACCACAACTCAGAGACAGCTTTCTTTTCCTTCCCTTCCTGCTTCCTTCCTGAATCTGTTTTTCCCTCCTTTACTCCCTGCGTTTTCCACTAAATTTTTCATTGGGAAGAAGCACATTTAGAGATGTGAAGCACATGCTTTGCAGGGCCTCAGCTTTGATGAATCTTTGATACTGACACTGGGGAGGCAGCTGCTGCCTGACTGGAGAAGGGAGGGAGGGATGGGGAAGAGTCTCCAAGGACCTGATCCACCCCCAACACTGGGGGGGATGTGTGTGTTCAAACCTGCCCCTGTGACTTGTGGGAGGTGGTGGGAAGGGGCAGGAGCCTGAGTGGGAATGGCCAGAACAGCACTGGGGGCGGGGCAGCCAGTAGCCTGTAACCCCTGAAACCACCCCCTCTAACCTCAGCCCCCTCCACTTCCCCTGGGTTCTCTCAAGGCTTGGAGGTCTTACCAATTTCTAGCTGTGTGGCTTTGGCGGGTTGTTTAGCCTTTTTGAACTCTGGATCTTCAACTGAACATTGGAGATGCTATATCCCTCCCTCCTAAGGCCATCCTGACTCACACTGCATGCTAAATAAATACCAATCCTCCTACCCCTCTGTTCAAATCCACCTCTCAGAGCCTGGCCAGGCAGTTTTCTTTAATGTGAGTGCCATGCTGCGGGGGGGCCCTGCTGGGAGGGATTGGTCCTCAGCCATGAGCCGTCTACACCAAGGGTCAAGGACAGCCTGTGTCCAGAGTGCTGCTGTCCTGGGCATCCGAAGGGCCAAGTCGTCTGAGCTCTGACCTGACTCAGGGTTGTGCGTGTGGCTCTCCCATCCTCTTGTGGGGGAAATACCCTGCTTGAGTCACAGCTGGAGGTCCTGTGATGTCCAGAGCCAGTGGCCATAGACAGAGGGGATGATGGCAGGGGACATTTGGCTGTGGTGGGAACACCTGCCCTTTGCCCCTGACTCTCCTCTCTGCATGGCCTCTGTCAGGATTCTAGAACCATTAGGTGGCCACGGGGCGGGGGTGGGGGAAACTCGTGTTGGGGCCCTTCCCCTATAGTTGGCTTCATTTTTACTAAACCACATGGGTGTGGATCCCACCGCAGGCCACTGTCCGCACACCTCGGCTGGGCCCCTCTCTCCCGCACTTCCCTTTTCCTGGTGCTTCTCCGTTGCCTGAGGTGGAACTGCTGGTCTACCAAGGCCAGGTTCGGCAGGCCAATCCCTCTATATTCTCTGGAGTTTCTCCAAGGCCCATTTGGGCCTTCCCAGTAAGAGATCTTTGGATGGCATTCCAGCCTTTGACCACCAGATTCGCTCTGCTCTACAGAATTCCCTCAGCAAGTGACTGTACAGCGTGAAGCCTACCAACTCCCCTCCCCCCCATTTTAATCTGTATTCATTTGCATCCCCCCCACCCCCCACCCCCGGCTCTGGCTGGCCCCGAAGGCCCTTCTGACTCTGGGCTCATGATTCTGTGATGCATCTCCCAAATGCATAATGTGCCGTGGAGGCCTTTCCCCTGGCAGGGGCGTCAGGGAACTCCCCGGCAAAGCCCTTGGTTCTTTTCTTTCACTGCCTTTGGGGCTAGCTTCAGGGGCTGGGCAGCTGTCTGAGATTTCCCCCTCTATGCGGGGTTGGCAAGACACCCAAGAAGTAATCCCCCCAACCCTCTCCACTCCCCACCGTAGTGCTATTAGTCATCCACACCTGAGTGTGAATTACTCCAGTCATATCTCTGGCCTCATTAACACCCCCAAGGAAGGGCTCTCAGTTGAAGTAGAGCCAGCGCCTGAGTGCCTCTGCCTTTCAGAATTCCCCAGCTCTGAGTCTGTTTGCGCAAGCAGCAGAGTATAATGGGGGAGAGGAGAGCTGCCCTTGGCATCAGAAGGCCTTTTTGGAGCAGATGGACTTGCTCTGGGGAGGGAAGGCCTGGGGGGCTCCAGGAGGGCCCCAGAAGGCTGGGAACTCAGGGGATCTTCCTCTGGGCTTTCACTGCGTGGGTGAGATTTCGATGGTCACTCAGATCCCTATGGGCCTGGGCCGTGCTTCCAGCCAGCTTGCGGTCCAGACTGCCCTAAGAGGTCAGGGTCACAGCCCCGGGACGCGAACACGGGGCCGCCAGCAGGGGTCGCTGTTTTGGCGTGAAGGCCAAACTAGAGGGCTGCTCCCGGGTTTCGGGGAGGAGGGGAGCTGGAACCTGAACCGGCTGGCCCTCTCTTAGGGATGGAGGTGCTCGCCTCTTGCAGGGAATTCTTTGGCAGCCAAGCCTGAATTTGGGTCCCAAATTCCCAGCCGTCCTAACAGAGGCACGGAATTCCTGGGGCTCCCCCTAGGGTGGGGAGTGCCGGGTAAAGCTCCACCACATTCACATCCCTGACGGCCACAGCTCACGTGGCCCCTGAGCACCTTGGGAAGGCAGCCTGTGCAGTCAAGGGTCGGGCATCTGGGGCTGACTCACGGGGTCACACTGGGCAGCTCACAGCCCCTCTTGAGGTCCTGTCTGTGCACTGAGGGCTGGATAACGCTCTGCAGGCGGAGCTTCACTGATCCTAAATTCTTACACAAACTCTGCTGGAGTACCCAGGAACTTCATGCTGCGGGGATGGGAGGCCGTGCAAAGGCCCTCTCCTGCGTCACAGATGGGGACCCCGAGGCTCACGGTGGCTTGTTCCGATTCGCAGAGCCCAGATTCTGCAGAACCAGCTGGCCCAAGTGGGCTGGAGGTGATTTGCCCACATTTCTGCAGCCACATGGCCATGTCATGATCAGCCCTGCCATGGGCTCTGGGCTCCAGAGCCTGGGGTTTTTGGTCAACCCCACCTCCTTGGTTTACAGCAGAAATGACTGAGGCCCAGAGGGGTCAGGGTCCCTCGTAAGGTCACCAGCAAGTTGGGAACATGGTGGAAACTGACCCTGGCCTCCTGACTGTTCTTTCCATGTCACCCTGGGTTCCTCTCTCTCTCTCCAGAAAGCTCTGCTATAAATGCCAGCTGCTGCTTTTCTGCTTTCCTCCATCCCCTCACACAGAAACTTTCTTTTATAGTTTCCCTTGGGCTTGAATTTGTACTCTTCTCTCTCTAGTCTCTGACCTCCCACGTAACTGCTTGCTGTCACAGCCATTTGTCCGTCTGTCTGTCCGTCCATCCATCCATCCATCCATCCATCCATGTACTCCTTCACTGAAAAAGAGTTTGTGGGCTTCTCTAAGTGCCAGGCTCTATTCTGGACCAGGCAGACCCAGTCGTTGCACTCTAGAAAGGGGACAGAGTCTTTAAATAGAAAATTCCACCAGCAGGTAATGAAGCTGGTGGTCTGTGCCATGAAGGAAAAAGCACAGGGTACCGGGACAGTGTAGAACTAAGTCCTAGCCCAGGCTGGGCCACTCAGGGCATCTTCCTGCTGCAAGTGACATTCTTCTACCCCCTCCTTGATGCTTCCAGCAACTCGAGGTCAGAAACCTCCAGATCTCTCCCTCTGGAGTCTCCTTAGCAGAGAGCCTAGAAGGGTCACCAGGGGTGCCCTGGGAAGCCCTGGGAAGCCCTGGGAAGCCGAGTGGGAGTGGAATGAGCACATCTGCAGGACACTGGTAGGACTGCTGCAGTGATATCCGGGGTCAAGTGCTTTACCCTCCTTGGGCCTCCAGTTCATCGTCTGTAAACTGAGGGTATAAATGGGCTGCCCCGAAGGATAGACAGTGGCGATAATAAACTGTCCCTCCTCTCCTTTGACTTGACACTGAGGGTCCATGATCTCAAGCCTTCCTGTTTTTCCCTTGCGCCGGCTTCTTCCGCTTTCACCTTGTGATCAAATGAACGGCAGACACTGATGGGACATGACTGGTAGGGAGGGGTCGTTGTTGCTGCTGGAGTGAGCACCGGTTTTAGGATCCAGGGCTCAAGGAGCTCGCTGTGTGGATGTGGGTAAATTGCTCTCTCAGGACCTAGTTTTCCTCAGCTGTAACCTGGGTCTGCCTCTGTCCCAGGGGGTGGAGGTGCCAGGTGCCGGCGCCTGTCAGTGTTGAGCATCGAGACCGCTCCTCCGGCTCTTCTGCCCAGGGAAGGATGCTGGGCAGGCTCGATCATGGGCTGAGGGTCCGGCAGGTGCACGGGCAGGATGAAGGCCAGGCCAGCCTGCTGCGGGCACCCGGCCTGGCACCCCAGCCCCGGCCACTAGCCATGTGAGGCCCGAGGCTCCTGGGCTGTGGGCTTCAGCTGGAATAAACAAGCAGCGCTTGGATGGAGGGGGTGGTGCCGAGGAGGGAGGGCCCAGCTGGTTTCCAGATGCAGGCCTGACAACCGCACGAGGGACCCAGGGGGGCTCATTATGGCTCTGCCTCCACCGCTCCCTGCTCCCGACCCGGGAAACGCTATCCTTCCTGCGGGGCCATCAAATATTCAGAGCAGAAATGGTGGAGCTGCCAGGCGAGGGAGAGCAGCCCCTCCCGGCCTCCAGGTGAGCCCTTCCTAAGGCCGATGTGGGTTTTGACGCGTGGGGGCCCTAGAAACCTGTACCCCAGCCTGTAATCCTCTCCCTCTTAGAGAGGCTCCCCACCCCTTGCTTACCAGTTTTTTTTTCTTTTTCCTTTTTTCCTTTGGTCCTGCCCTTCAGTCAGGGCTGACCCTCCCCATCTCTGTGGCTCTCTCTTTCCCTTCATTCACTCAGCAGCTTAACTGGCCACCTCCATACTCGGCCCAGCAGCTAGGTGCACACCCAGGACGGTCGGTTGTGTGGTTAGCAAGAGCTGGTTTTTCTTAGGTGAAAATATCCATGGAGGCCCAAGGTGTCAAACAGACCAGAGAGAGCTGCACCCTCCCAGCCTTGCCCTCCTGGGCCCATAGATGGGTGGGGAGGGGTCCTTGAACTTGCATTTTGAAATCCACAGTTCTGGTCCAACTCGCTTGTTTCATACAAAAGAGAGCCAGGCCCAGTGTGGAGCAGGGTTTGCCCAAGGGCTGACGTCCATGGCCTGACGGCAGAGTGGGGACCGGAGGCCATGTGCCCCAAGTGTCCTCCAGGTTAGGTGCAACTTCTCATAGGGACCCCCTTGGTCTCTTCGCCGGGACCTGAGTCTCTCCTCCTGCCTGCTAGGCTTGTGCTGTGACATCTCACATGCTTTCTGAAGGTGCGGTGAAGCCAAGGGATGACATGAGATGCGGTTGGCTTCCGGTGAAGTGGCTCTTGGGTCAGGGCAGCTGGGATGGGAAAGAAGCCCCCAGAAGATACACTGATGGCAGCCATGGTCCTTGAGGGAGGAGGAGGAGAGGCAGCCCAACCCTTCTCCTTGATCAGAATAGATCCTACAGCCTGATCTCAAGAAATATCTCAGGCACATCCATTTCTCTTCACGTCATCCAACAACAACCACTGAGGTAGCCTTATTGTTCTCATTTGCCTGGAAAGGAAATGGAAGTTCAGAGAGGTTAGGTGACTCGCTCAAGGCCCCACAGCCAGTGGCAGAGCTGGGATCTAAAACCCGTCTGGCTCCAGAGCCAGGCCCAAGTGCCCCACTGGAAGGGGTTCAGTGACTCCGGGCTGTGTGAGATCCTGGAGATATGGAGTACCTGCTGGCGATGCTCCTCCTCCTTCCCCTGCCCACACCCCAACCCTAGACAAACCTAGTCATCATAGGACTCCGACTAGCCTGTCCAGAGGAGGGAATGGGATCTTGGCACAGGTCTGACGTATAGCACCTGGTCCTGCTCTCTACTGAAGACATCGAGACATCGTGTGCCTTCATTCATCAGATGCCCCCAGACAAGGTAACATGTCTTTGCAAGTTCCCCTAAAATGCTGTTTAGTTTGACCTTAGAAGCTACCTCTGCATAGGCTGAGCCTGTGGGATTCTGGACTCCAGTGCACATTGTCAAAATGTTTGTTTGGCCTTGTGCATTGACCAGTCACAAGGATATTTAAAGCAGGCAGCCGTTGCCTCTGACATGTGGGGATCCCCAGGCATTTATACGCACGCTCTTGGCTCCTCTTCCTTCTACTGGGGGCTGGGTCCTCCCTGTCTCCTTATAGAATTGCTCTGTATGTTTGGCTTTTCAAATCCTGGATATTCCTAGAGCCTAGAAGTATGTACTGTTGTGAGCCCCCGTGCAAGAAAATTCAAGATATTTTCACCTCTCACCCTTGGCATGGGGGAGAAGAAGGGACCCCCTCTTCTCCCACTGGCCCGGGGAATGGTTGGCACCAGGAACCACCTGCTTTTCCCGCCCACCTGCCTGCCAGTGAGTGTTTTCCTCCTGACCGGGTTCATTAAGCCTAGGAACTTCGAGAGAATTTCCTCATTTCATAAAAATTTAAACTAATGTGCAGAAGCTGCCGGGTCCTACCTAGTTAGTTCCTCTCCCCTGCCCAGAGACAGTTAGTTATCTCTCTTCCTGGAAAGAGATAAGGCACTGGAGGAAAACAGAAGCAGCTGATGGAGGGATGATTCCTTCTGTTGGGGGTGTGTTACCTTACGGGGAGCTCGTGATTAATCAGCATTGATTGAATGCTGACTGCATGCCGGACTTCGTATAGTCTTGATTTCATTTTATTTGCACCATAGCCCTGTGAGCTAAGGATTTGATCCTCTGATTTCACAGGTGGGGAAATCAGTATTCAGAGAGGTGAGCTGACTTGCCTAAAGTCACCCAGCTAGAGGCCGACAGAGCTGGGTCTCAAAGGTGAGTCTGTAAGCCACGAAGGCCTGAGCTGAGGTCAGTACCATGTATGTGGCTTCCTACGGGAGCAGCTGTGCTGACAGCCTTTGGGTGATGAGTCAGGTTTGGAAAACGTGGACTCCTCACCTGCTAGTTTGGGGACTTGGGCTCTCCTCGCTTGGACCTGGGTGGGACCTATTCCAGGGCAGGTGGGATGGAGCTTGTCGAAGAAGAAGCAGCTGGCAAACCATGTTCCAGCCCAGCACAGCACTTCCTCTGTGCTTTGGGAGAAGGTTTTGGGGGTCAAACGTTGGGGGTTTGGATCTTGGCTATTCTTGAACTTATCACGTGCCAGGTTCAAGTAACTTACCTTCTCTGTGCCTCAGTGTTTTTGTTTGTGCAATGGGGCTAACGGCAGCATTTACCTCTTAGGAAGCATTTGAGAGTCGATGAGTGTCTTTAAGCAGTCTTCTCCCAGTGCCTGGCCCATGGGAGGCACTCACAACGTATTAGGTCCTCTCTGCAAATCCTTTCCAGAATTTCCACACTTTCCACACTCTGAATTCCCTGTGTCTCACTTTGCTGTATTGTCTGCTATGCCCATCGCATCTCTGTCATTGGTGGTAGAGGGACCATCTCCCTTGGCCCGTCATGGGGCCATTGCTGTGCCCCTGGGTGAGAAGAGCCCACATGAGTCATTGAAGGTACGTGGGTCAGGAATGGAAGGTGCTTGCTCTCCCAAGGGTGCCAACTGTCCTGAAGGTCTCCCTGGCCGAAAGTGAGCTACCCCTAGAAATGCTGAATAGAGGACACCGTTCTCCTGAGGTCCTTTGGGTGTGGGGGGAATCCATGGGAATGTGGCTGGGTTACAGAAGTGTCACTGAGCCTAGTGCTTGTCTAGGGAGTCCAGGACCTCTTATGGGGAGGGGGTGTCATGTCTTGCACTTCCCGGAACTTAGAAAAGGCCTGTTTCAGCCCTGAAGAAAGTATGAGTCATCTAAGCAGTGTGGACAGAAGACTTCTGATCTCCCCAGGGTGGCCTGATCAAGGAAGATGCTGCTGGAAGGGGACATTCAGGCAGGCAGATGGCCAGTGCGTAGAGGCTGCCAGGGTGCGTGGTGGGACACGGTCATGGCGGGGTGGGAGAGGAGAATCCCAGGCCCTCTGAGTGGCTTTGTCATTGATTTCCGCACAGCCTTGTGAGAGGCATGGCCCTAAGTTGCTTCTGTCTTGAAGGAGGGAGGAGGGAAGTCCAGAAAGGCACAGGGCCTCCAAAGTGACACGGCCGGGAGCAAGACCCAAGCCTGCACTATTGCCACTGCAGCTTGGAAGTCTGCATGCGGCTGCCAGTGCGGGACATGCTGGTTGATGAAGCCACCAGTAAGCCTCAGTCAGCCCTTAGTCTCAAGCATGGAAGAGCCAAGTGATGATTCAACCACCTCTGGGTCAACAAGAGCGACTAGCCCTTGGAGTTCATCAGGAGAGGAGCGTGACAGGGGCTCATGGTGTGGACCTCCAGAGGTCCCTTTTGTCCTTGGCAGTTCAGGATTCCCTGAGGCAGAATCTGGGGCTACATATCTAATCATAGCAGGTCTGTGATGTCCCACTGAAGGGGCTCCGCCAGGCTTCCCTATCCCCGCCCACTGGGGGGCTGGTACCCTGACCCACCTGCCCCTGAAACCCAGGAAGTTAGGCAGCCCCTGTGCTTTTAAGCCAGCCAGCATCTGGCAGGTTAACAGGCTTTATTTAATTCTGCAAAAATCTATCATGGGCTAGACACGTATGCCAGTTAGAGGCTTCTCCCCTTCAAGGAACTAGCTCACAGTCTGGGAAGGGTATGAGACCCAGAACCAGGCTATCACTGCAGGGGGTGCATGTGGACGAAGGGAGGGTGCATTGAACCCAGCCCAGGGAAGCACAGAGAACCTCCCACGGAAGAGATTTTCAGGTTAAATCTGAAAGAGGAAGAGCTGGAATTAGGACCCCCGGTGCCCTGTGGGGCTGCAGGAGGACTGGGACACCCCGTGCACCCCTTTCCTCACATAACCAGTCCTCCAGCATAGCTGATGGCTGGATGCCCCCCCCCCCCGGGGACTTCTTCAGCATGGTTACTGTTGACAGATTTGCTAACAGAAGTGTCTCATGAAGGCCACCAATTCAGAGCTCCTTCCCAGTCTTATGAAATTGAAGTCTGGAGGTTTGGGGGAGTCCAGGAATCTGTGTTTTATAGCAATGAGTTGTCCGCAGAGCCCACTTGGATAACACTGTATTGGGAGGGGGACCTGCTCCCTTGGACCCAGTCCATGCCTGATCTAATGGAAGCCTCCATAAATAAGAAGCAAAAGCAAGGAGTAAAATAAAATATAATAAAATAAAAACTATAATACAATTCAATTAAAATAGAAAACGCATACTTTGTCTTCGTCTACTGTGAGTTTATAACCTCTTTGGGGAGAGCAAGCACTCATGTAGAAAGCACTCCTGCTCCTACACAGCTTGAGAGGCAAAGGCTCTGCCCCATGGGGCACTCTTAAACTTGGATACCCAGATCAGACTGGCAGGGTTGAAGGAAGTCCTGGGAGGGAAGGATTAGGACAGATGTGAGGCAAGGAGATGGGACAAGTAAAGCTTTCCACCACTGCATCAAATTCAGTTCAGCCAGCATTTATCGGGTATCTCCTGCATGCTGGGTCCTGGGCTCCCTGCTGAGGATGGGCGAGAAATGGTCACTACCACCCACAGAGGAAGTAACTGTCCAAAAAGGCAGGCACGCGGGTCCTAAGAAATGACATCTTGGTGTGTTACAGTGAGAGGAGGAGATCCCCGGATCATGGCACAATTATGGAGATGTGGAATCAGAGCTGGGTGTCACAGCCCAGCTGGGGGGACTCGGGCAAGTTCTCACCATTACTCGGTGTCGGGTCCTCATCTGTAAAATGGGGTCATTTTAGAACATAATGTAGAGTATCCAACGAGGTGTGAGGGTGAAGCATGTGAGGAATTTGTCCCTTGTCCAGCCCGGGAACGACAGCAATGTTGCTTCTGTTGATTATAATGTGCTGGAGGGAAAGCGAGAACCTCCTCGAGGTAGGGATGGGGGGCAGCGATGGGTAGATGAGGAGGAGGAAAATGAGCTCATCAGGTCAGGTGGAGGGTGGAGAGGTTTTGGAGGTGGTGGGAATGTGACATTTTGAAGGCTATCTGAAGCTTATGCTAATGCATCGTCTTCCAGAATGTGGTCAGAGAACCTTAACCGTGCGTGGGGGAGTGGCTCGAGGTGAGCAGGTTGGGAGGGGAGTGGGAGATGAAGCTGCAGCCAGCCTGACTGGCGTTGACCTGTAAGCTGGAGGCTCTTGGCCATCCCTGAGCAAGGACTAGACACTGGTCCAGCCAGAACCCGCTCACACATCCCTGCCCCCAGCTGGGAGGCTCACGAAGACTTTCCTGGCTTTGGCACACTGTGGTTTGGACGAGCTGTGGCCTTCCTTTCTCTTAGACTGGCCTTTTCTGGTTCTTTGTCCTAACCGCGGGCCTGGGAGGCGGCTAGAGCAGCCTGCATTCGAGGTCTGGCTGGCCTTGGCCTGTTCCACCCCACCCTCCGCCCGGGGAGGGCAGCAGAACCGCCCAGCCCCAGCCAGCCTCGGACCATGTGGGTGGGCAGGTCCCTCTGCGGGATCCTGCTCGCTCTCCACCTGTGTGCAGCAGCTGCGGCCCTGGGCCTCCACGTCGTCCGGCCCAGGGGGAGCTTGCAAAGCTTGCAGGGCACGTTTCCAGTGTGGTGGAACCTCACAGAGCATGCATGAGTGAGGGATGCGGGCAGGGCGGAGCTCAGTCTGAGATGGGCCACTGGAGCTGGGACACAGGGCTGGCATACACCGTTTATGAAACCCTGCATTTGGGAAGGCAGGAGCGAGGTGCACAGACTTGGTGTCCAGACGGCCTGGAGGCAAAGCCTGGTTCTGCTGCTTATCAGCTTTATGACTTATCTTCTCCGTGCCTTGGTTTTCTCATCTGTAAAGTGAGGATAATAATAGTAATTCTTCATGGGTTTATTGCCAGGATTGATTGGATGACTCTAAGGAAAGCGCTGGCACTTAGTAACATGCTATAGTCTATAGGTCCTATTATATATTTATAATATAGAGGTTATCATCCATTAGAAGGAAAGAAGGTAGAATGGGTACACAAAAGGTTTGTGAATGAGATGAAATGGGGCCAAACAGGACTTTGCAGAACTGAGAAGATGACTAAAGGGGTCACAGCCACAGTGGCTCCCTCCCTGCTATCAGGGGGCTAGGACCCCTGACTGTCCTGCCCCACCACCTTTCCCCCCGGGAACAAGCGTTTCACAGAACCCCCTGTGAATCCCCCACCAAGGCTACTCCCTCCAGCCTGGTTAGATGGAAACTTAATCTCCCTTTAATCCTACACTTAATGTACAGGATTCCACTCCCCGGTGAGACAATGAAATTAATCTGCCACTAATTTTCTGTTTGCCAACCCAGGTTTCAGCATTTTCAACCCTGCCTTTCCGACCGTCTTTCGTCGAGGGAAACAAAGACCTAATCTCTTCTCCCGTCTTGTTTACTCTGCGTCTTGAACAAAAATGAATCACGCCGTGTCTGCTCCGCGGGCTCGGATAGGAGAGCCGACTGAGGTTTCTCGTCTCTCCTGGAGGGCACGAGTTCCAGGCCCGACACCCCAGCCTCTCCCCAGCTTTCTGGGTGTGAGAGGATTAGAGGCTCCATTATCTGCTCGCTCACTCAGAGGCTGCGTGTCGGTCCCACACAGGATGACTAACAGCTGCCCTCGGGGAGAGGGAGGCCCCGAAACTCCAATGCCAAGTTCTGGTGTGAAGTGGGGACCTGGCCCCTTCTCCCCAGGGTGTATGTGTCTGGGTAGAGGATCTGGACGGGGGGCCTTGCCTGTCTGCTTAGGCTCTGTTCTCTGGACCTCCAGCTCCAACCACTCAGCCGCTGTTCCTTCCGGAATTTCACATGTTCTGATCTGCTGTCTCTGCTTGGCCTCTGCTCCACCTTCTTAGATAAGGCCTTGAGCTCTCCCTGTCCCAGAAAAAGGAATAATAATAGTGCTTACCACATGGGTGGGAAGCAAGAGCTAAATGAGACCCACCCCTAGTGGCTGAGAAGTACAAGACATTTGCCACGTGTCCCATAAATGGCAGTTAGTTTTGTTGGCAGGTGACTCAAACACCCTTGCCTCTTGGACACCTTGCCAAGACCCCCAGCAGAAAATGGTCCTCTCGCCTGGTCCCCCTTGGCGCCTTGTTCCCACCTCTGCTCTTCTGGGTGCCCTATGCTGCACCTGCGTGCTGGCCCCTTCTCAGATGCCTGGCCCAGCTCTGGGGACCATAGTCTCTCTCTGTTTGGTTTCAACTGCTAAGGCAAAATAATGGTAGCGATGACCTCACTGAGGTTGTTAGGGCATTCAATGAAATAATGCTCATTAAGGGCTCAACACAGGCGTGGCCTGGGGTGAGTGGAGAATAAGTGTCGCAATGCGCTGTTATTATTAGCATCGTTCTTGATCATGCACTGTGAAGTCTGTCCTTCCCTGGCAAAGGCTTCTGAAAGGGAGAGATGGGCCTTGGGTTTTCTTAGGACTTTGGTGGGCTTGACTCCAGGAAGGGGCAGGTGAGGCTAGCCAGGTGGGGGAAGGTGCTGGGCGTCTGCTGTCCTGAGTGCCGGCCCACCACCTCCCCCGGCGTTTATGCCCCTTGGTGCTACCTCTTGTGCCCTCTCTGAGCGCCCTGTCCACATCACGGTCACAGGTAGACTGCTCCATCACCATGATGATGGCGATATCCATATCCCAATCGCCTCTGCCTTCCCTGGAGTGTCAGAGTTGGGGGAAACCTGGGAAACCATCCGGCATCCACACTTACATATGAGGATATCAAGGACCAGAGAGGTTGTCCACAGGCCTGAGGCCACACAGCAAGTCAGAGGCGGTGTGGGGATTGGACCCAGTCTCTTGACTACCACTGGAGGGAAGACCCAACCCTGTCCTGTGTCATCACACTGTGGTGGAAGAAGGACACTTGTGTTTACTGAGCCTGTGTAAGCTTTGTGTGAGTTGGTTCAGTTTCTCTTCCTGTCACAGCTGGAAGAGGTAACATTACGCTCCCCATCTTACAGGTGGACATACACAGGCTAAGAAAGGTGAAGTCACCAAATCAAGTCACAGTAGAGTAATGACAGAGCTGGGCTTGGAACTCCCATCTGTCTGACTCCAAAGCCAGTGCTCTTTCTGTCCTTCCTGCCATGCCCCGTGGAGAGATGGGGCATAGCCGGACCCCAGCCCTGGGCAAATGGGTAGGGGGCCGCCAGCCTGGTACCTCTGTTCCTCCCTCTGTGGTGGACAGACCCAGAGGTGGTGAGGACAGTCTGGTCACAGTGGCTGAGGATTTGTGAACAGCCTGGGTGGGGTTTTGCCACGTGGTGGGGGTGGGGGCTGGTCTTCAAGGGCTTGATGCCCCAACTGGGGGCCTGTTCCCCTGGACAGGCAGATTCATGCCCCGCCTGTGGGTGGGAAGGTGGTTGTGCAGCGGGCTGGGGGTGAGCGGGGGCTGGAGGAGCAGCAGAGACCAGGAGCGTGCAGCTGCCAGCAGCCTGGGGCTGGTGGTGCCTGGAATGGGCAGGAAGTGGTTTGCGGGGAGCGGAGACGAGGCCGAGGCTGTGCGATGTGGCTCTGCCTGAGGTTTCTGCTCTGGAAACCTGAGTTATGTGGATGAGGACCAGACTCCCCCATCCCCAAGGGGCAGTTAGTGCAATTACAGGCCAGGGAAGAGAGGATGTTCTCTGAGGGGGGCCTGAAGTGGGCCTCAGGAACCCGAGGTGTCCCCAGGGGAGAGTGGTTGCACCGCTGGCCGGTGGGCGGAGGGCGTGTGGGAGGACGTGCCCACACAGGCCAGTGCCAGGCTGAGCAGCAGGGGGAGACCATGCCGGGTGCCTGCCTGCCAGGAGGGCTCCCCTGGACTCTGCAGGCCTTGGTGCTGGCCCAGCTCCCTTCTGACTCACCATGTGAACTTGGCCAAGGCCTCTTCTGTCTCCAGGACTCACTTTCTTTATCTCTGAGATGAGGTTTCCACAGCCTCTAAGCATCCGAAGATTCTCCCCTGCCCCCACCCAATCAAAGGAGCTTGCAAACCACAAGGGAACAAAATAACAACACGGAAAACCACAGTTAGCAGGTAGGAACTGCTGGAGAGTTAACTGCTGGGCTCTGCTCTGGGCCCTTTGCATGACTTCTAGAATCTTTCCAAACAGCCCTGATGTACCCACTTCACAGATTGGGAAAGGCGCCAAAATATCCGGGGCCCACGTCCTGTAGAAAACAGGAATCTGGATGTGAACCGAGGGTACCGCCAGGCCCGTCTGCCCCACTGTGCCCCCTTACTCCCACCCCGTCTAACCCCTCTCCCCTTCCCCGTGGTGAATCCCAGGATGACAGAACTGAAGGAGGCCTCATCAACCACAATGAAGCCTTGGGAGCGGGAAGGCTGTGTGGGGCCTGCTGCCAGGTTCTCAAACATCTCCGTGTTCCATGCCCAGCTTTACATGAAGAAAGTTGCCCGGCACAGAACAATCTCAAAGATCTTCGGTAGAGTTCAGCCCTTCCATTTAGTGATAGTGGAACTGAGGCCCAGAGGAGGGAAGTGAACTGCCCCATGGACGGCGGCAGAGCTGGGACTAGACCTCACGTGTCCCGACTCTCCGCGCTGCGCTCAGCGCACTTCTGGAGCCGTGACTGGGCGTGGCTGGGCCTGGAGTCAGACCAGGCTTTGCCTGCCCTGAGCAAAGACTGAAGGGCCTTGGCTGTCAGACAGAAATTCCAAGCAAGACCTTTTGGATTTTGTTAAGCTTGCTTGGGTTCCTCTCTTCCCCCCAGCTTTACTGAGATCTGATTGACATGGAACATTGTGCAACTGTAAGATGTAGAAAGTGATGACTTGATACATGTATATGTTGTGAAATGTTTTTCCCAGAATAAGGTGAGCTGACACACGCCTCTCCTCCCATAACGAGCATGCTGTTACTGTTGATCCGGTGAGAACGGTCCAGTGCAGCTCTCCTTCAGCCGTCAAGTACACAGCACAGGATCCTCACCGAGAATCCCCATGCTGTACGCTCCATCCCTAGACCTTCCTCATCCTGTAACTAATAGTTTGCATCCTTTCGCCAGCTCTCCCGGCTTCCCCCCACTCCGGCCCCTGGTAACCATCAATCTGCTCTGTTTCCACGAGCTTGCTGTTTCTAGATTTCCACATGTAAGTGAGCTCACATGGTATTTGTCTTTCTCCGTCTGTCTCATTTCACTTAGCATAAAGCCCTCCAGGTCCAACCCTGTTGTTTGCAAATGTAGGATTTCCTTCTTCTTCTTCTTCTTCTTTTTTTTTTATGGCTGAATAATACTTCATTATGGCTATAGACCACACTTTCTGTCTGTTCATCTGGTGACGGACACCGGCTTGCATTTTTCTCTTGGGGAACGGGGAGGAATTCCAGCCAGAAACGGCGGATCTCGGCGATGAGGAAATGCCAGTGAAAAGATTTGGCAAGACTGTGTAAAAAGTAGGTGCTCAGAGCTGCTAACCAGGGCTGAAACGGCTGTTGGCCTACTCTGTCACCTTCCCACTATCTGACTCACGGAGAAGATTCTGAGAGTGAAGACTTGGCTCACTCAGGAGGGCAGGCCAGCCTTTCCATCAAGGGGTGGGAACCAGGGTGGGCATTCTCTCCTTGCAACCTGGCCTGACTACTGTGGGGTGCACTGGTTTGGGGGTGCGAAGCCCCCCAATTCCAGGCGAGTGATCCTGGGACCTAGCTTTAATGTATCACCAGCTCCTCAGGCTGGGTGTTGGTTTCCTCCTCTGGCAAAGGGAGAGAGCGGTTAGACCAGAGGGCACCAATCACCTGGGCAGCTTTCAAACAATCTGGAGACCCAGGCCTCACCCCTGGTCACCTGTGGGTGCCACTTAAGTGTCCGTGCTTTTGGTTTTGATGCCAAGGGAAGGGTGGGGGCCGCTGGATGGTTCTGGGGTCCTGGTGGTTGGAACACAGGACAGTTGAATGGAATACCATAGATGCTCTGAGCAGGGCTTTGCCTCTCCTCTTAGCGTGGGTGAGGGTGAGCGACAGCACTACCCTGGGCTTCTCTCTCTCAGCCAGAAGCTGTTTTCTAGCATGGCTAGATGTTCCTCTCCTGCCATGTAACAGGTGACAGTCAGGGGTGGACCTCTGGATGCCTGTAGTGAGAAAGCTCCGTGGGATTGGTGTCCAGGCCCAAGATCCCAGGAACTTCATTCTTCTCCCCACCAGGAAGTTGGGGTTGCAGCTGATTAGAGCACAGCCCCCAGGGACCTCCCAGCTCTGAGGCAAACTCTTCTTGAAGGAGTCAGACCATCTAAAGATTTGGGACTCCTGTACCCTGGATGGGGATCCTGGTGAGCAGCTGGGGTTGGGGATGCAGCAGGAGCCCCCGAAGGAGGGCCAGCATCCAAAATCAGACTCCCAGGATCCAGTTTGTGTTCTGCTGCCTCTGAGCCTCAGTGATTGCATCTGTAAAATGTGCCATGAGTCCACAGCCAATGTGGAGCTGGAGAGCTGCCGTGGGGATTCTGAGAAAGAGGCCCTCTTCTTCTTCTTCTTCTTCTTCTTTATTTTGCATTTTTAATTTAATTTAATTTTTTCAGTGTTCCAAGATTCATTGTTTATGCACCGCACCCAGTGCTTCATGCAATCCATGCCCTCCTAAATACCCACACCAGGCCCACCCCTCCCCCGCCCCTCTCTTTTCCAAAACCCTCATTTTGTTTCTCAGAGTCCACAGTCTCTCCTGGTTCATCTCCCCCTCCACTGTCCCCCAATTCAACTTTTTCCTTTTTTCTCCTAATGTCCTCCATGTTACTGCTTATGCTCCACAAGTAAGCGAAACCATATGATAATTGACTCTCTCTGCTTGACTTATTTCACTCAGCATAATCTCTTCCAGTCCCATCCATGTTGATACAAAAGTTGGGTATTCATCCTTTCTGATGGAGGCGTAATACTCCATTGTATATATGGACCGTATCTTCTTTATGCTCTTATTCATTCATCTTGTGAAGGGCATCTTGGCTAGAAAGAGGCCTTCTGAGAGAGGGTCAGTCAGCACCAGGATTTTAAAGCCTCAGGGAGAAAGAAAGGAGGGGAGTAAAAGCTGGGGGGAAGGGTCCAGGGACGTGGAGTAGGGAAGGCTGAACTCACGGCATCTTCCTGTGAGAGAACAACGGGTCACCGTGCAGACTTACCCGTGGGGTTCAAATGTATACAGGTGACTATTTTCACCTGTATAAGAAAATAAGAATTTTACAAGGACAAATAGCATGTAGGTGGCTGAAGTGGGGACAGGTCCCTGGAATTGTCCCAGGTCCCCCCTTCGCCACCCTCACAAGGACCTTATTTGGGAATAAATTTGAAAACCACTGACCTAACTACAGTGGGAAGACCAGCTTTCCCCATCTCCTGCTGTGATTCAGCACAGGGGAAGTGAGTGTAAAATGCAGCAGGAGAATTGAGGGGGGGGGCGTGTTGGACACCGGGAAGCCCTTCCCAGAAGCGGGGTGGGGAGCCACGGTGTCTAAAGGACCTGGAGTGCTGGTAGCTTTGTTCTACCTGAGGCCTGAGGGGTGAAAAACAGCTTCCTGAAGGGCCCAGAGGCCTCCTGCTTTGGGCGGGGGATGGTAGTGGCGGCAGGAGGTCTTTCCTGCTCTGGTTCTCAGGCCCCTGGGAAAGGGGGAGGCTTCTCTCTGGAAAGCTGGACACCGGCCATCTGGCTAGGTCCCCCAGGGGAGATGGGGGCTTGAGGGGGGAGTGAAAACCATGCACAGGACAGCCTGTCAGGGGACAGTGGGGGTGAGCAGAACCCACAGAGGGAGGAGGAGAGGGATCAGGAGCCAGAGGTTGGGGTGGAAGCCTAGGGGTGAGTGCGAGAGGGGGGAAAAGGACAAGGAGGAACTGACTTGAGAAGAAACAAGACTCAGAAGAGAAGCAGAGTTGGAAGGTGGAGGCCGGGCCTGGGCACCACTTCCCACCCCCGTGCCACCGCGTGCACACCACTGTGTTCTGCCTCAGGCAGCCCCTACCAGTGCTCGGGCCTCCCCACCCAGCAGCTCCCCCTTCAGCTTACTCCCCCACCTGCTTGTCAGAGTAATCCCTGAGAGAAGAAAACCCATGAGCACAGCTCAAAGCCTGCAGTGGCTCCCCTCTCCCTGTCTGGGTCTCCCGCTTCACGCCTCCCAGGGGCCCCAGACTGTTCCTTGGGGGGCGGGGGGACCCCTAAACCAGCTGCCATCCTCTCCCACCCCCGGAATGGCAGCTGGTCTAGGATTGCCAGATAAAATAGAGGACACCCAGTTCCATTTGAATTTCAGATCAACAAGGAATGCTTTTTTAGGGTGAGTATGTCCCAAATAGTGCATTCATTGTTTATCTGTAATTCAAATCAGATTGAGCATCCTGTATTTTTTATTGGCTAAATCTGGCAGCCTCAAGTCTAGTCCATCCGCTCTAGACCCGATGTTATCAGATCCGCTGTCCTGTGCTACGGGCTGCTGGGAGGCGGTGGGAAGCTACCTTGTAGGTATTTTATCTTAAATTACATTGACTTAAGTATGCTTATTTTTAAAGAAGTGCATTTATTTTAATATGTTTATTTTCTTTTAAATAAATCCAGCTTTTAAGTGGGGTGTCCTAGGGGCCATGTTTCTCTGCTGCTTTCTTGCCTTAAGTGACCCAGAGCACTGGTGATTTTAGGAAAATCGGGAGGATAGGCTTTTTAAGTCAGAGAATCTGGGTTCAAGTGTAGGGTCAGTCATTGATTCCCTGACTGACTGGACTTGGGGATTTCTTTTCCTGATCACTTTTGTGATGAAGACCTGCTTCCAGAGCCTCCTGGACTGGGGCGCTGAGCGATGTGGCCCGATCCGTAAGCTCCGCCGGTCAGAACTTGGCCCAGTCTGTGGCACCGGCACCACCATGAGGGTCAAACCTCTTGACCTCTTCTGCCCTCTTGGCTGGCCATGCAGTTCAAGGTTATGGTCACCAGGGGTCAGGCTTGCATGCTGATGGCCAAGTTTGGCCTTTTGTGATGCTCCAGGGGGCTTCTGATCTGAGCACAGGGGCAGGACCGATGGGATGACGTGGCACATGCTTGATGGGGCCCCCTGGGACCCAGGGACCACCTGGAAGTTCCCATGCTTGGGACCACCTGGAAGGCCCCTGATCATTTCGTTGGCCCTCACCAGGAGACCCCATGAAGGAAGTTAGTTTAGGGGGCTGGAATCTGGAAAGCATTCTGGGTAGGGAATTTGGAGGGAGTTTGAACCCCTGTTGTGAGTCTGCCTCTTATTCATGTCCTTGTGGGTTATATGGCCTCCTGAGCCTCAGGTTCTCCTTCAGGAGAACAGGGTTATAATGCCTTTCTTGCAGGTGCGTGGCAAGATCTGGAGAGGTGAGGTGTGGCTCCTGGGCAGGGCTGGTGTCTCCAGGTCAAGGCAGCCCCTGTCTGGAAGGGCTTATGTCAAAAGTGTAGATGTAATAGAAACACAGGGAAAGATCCCAGCACGACGGCTGTCGGGAGGCACCTGGAAGCAAGTCTGGAGATCTGAGGGGAGAGGGTGTGCTTTAGCCCACAGAGGGCAGTTCACGGGCTTGCTTCTCCATAATCAGGGGGACAAACCCAGGGCTCACCGGGGAGGTGGCTGAGCTGGGCTTCCCGGCCTCTGGAAATGGGTGGTAGATCAGGCACCCAGGGCAAGGGTGCCGGATGAGGCAAGTCCCAGCACACGGGTTGTTGGCCCTCTGGGATTTCAGATTCCCTTCTGTATACTCCCTGAGTGACTGCTCTGGCTATGGGAGCTTAAGCTCTAGAGGTAGGGACAGATGCTTCCAGGACAGGGTTGGGTAGGGGGCGGCAAGGTGGCTCTGATCCCAGGCCAGGCACCAGAGCCAGCACGCAGAGAAGCACCAGAAGCAACACCCTGTTCATGGGTGCCTAACCTCCTCCAAGGACCTCCCACATCCACCTCTATATGGCGCAGGGTGAAAGATGGATGACTTGGGGGTCACTGGAACAGTTGGTGTCTTTGAACTTGGCCATCCTTGCCTGGTAATAGTCGAGCCCTCCTCCCAGCCCCAGCCCTGCTGCATCGCAGTGGGTGGACAGCCAGACGCTGGGGCTGTTTTCTGCACCACCACCCCTTGCCCTCCCTGCCCACTGGCTGTGGTGAGGTTGATGGCCCTGGACAGCCTGAATGTCTCCCTTGTGCCCTTTCTCAGGGTGGGTCCCCATGGCCCCGATGGATTGCCCTCTCACCCCATTGGGTTGCTGTGGTTTGCTCATCAGCAGAAATGACTCCTCACCCACAATTGCATCAGTCTTTCCACAGATGGAGTGAATCACGTTGCAAGATGTGGTTACAGGCTGCGCCCTGTGCTCCGGTTAGGGGCCAGCTGGGCCAAGCCGGGCTGGGGCCTAAGGCTGACCGTGCTCTGACTTGGACTCGGGAGAGGGAACCAGAGGCCAGGAGGGGAGCGTCAGCAGTGAGGGGAGGGGTGCGGGGGCGCGAGGTGAGAGAGTTGTGGAACTCGTTCACACAGGCAGGGCAGGGGGCCGAAAAAAAATGTCCAGTGACTGTGGCCATGACCGCACTAGGGAACCATGAACCATATGGCTTCCTCAGCCTCAGGCTGACCACAACAGCAAGGGGAAGAGAATTGGGAGGGCAACAAGCTGGTGCCTCTTCAGACAGTGCAGGGGTGTGGGGAGCCGGGGAGATGAGTGGGTGTTGCTTCTTCCTCTTTCTCTATTTTGAACTCCTCTGGCTTGCTTCCCCCTTCAGCTGACTGAAGGCTTGCAACCTCAATACCAGTTTCTTTCTTCCCGCTGCTCCACAGGCCCAGCCCACAGCTGCCCTCAGGTAGGGACTTGGAGGAGAGGTGAAGCGTCCACTTCGTTGAGTTTCCACAATTCTTCCCAAAGGCAGAAAGAGGCAACCTTTTCCCCTCTGAGGCAGCAAAAGCCATTTCTGCCCAGTTTTCTGGTGGAGAGGGTGAGATCCAAAGGGAACGCGGCCAGCACCTTGCCTCCCTCCTCTTTTCCCAAACTCCACGGCCCTGCGTGGCTCACTGCGTCAGAACCCCAGGACCCGTCAGCAACTGCCAGCAGGATGAGGGCAGGAGTGGGGGCGGAAGGAGAAGGGTCAATGCGACAGGTCTAAGGTGGCCCAGCAGGGCTCTAAATCAGATTGGGGTTTCAGGCTCCCCAACAAGAAGAAGAGAAATGGGCAGTGATGTTTGGAGGTAGCCCCTGGAACAGAGTGGCCCCGGTCTGGGACCAACACAGACAAGGTCATGTCTGGAGTGTCCCTAGATGCATGTGGATTTGCCCGAGTGACAAATAAGCTTGTGCAAGCCACTGACATTTGGGGGGAGGGGCCCTTCGTTACTGCAGCATGATCCCCCCTACCTGGACCCCACAAATGCCATGTGGGGGAGACTGGCCGTGATCCTAAAGGCCTGGGAAATGAGTAAAATCAGCCTGGCCATGCCTGTATCCCACGCTGAGGTTAAGAAGCTGAGCTGCTCCCCTCTGACTTGTAATTCAGGGGTACAGCAATATGTCTTTTTTTTCCCATCATTGAGAGCCTAGAACAGTGCCTGCTACATGATCCGGGCTCATTAAGAAATCGTTCTCTCTCCCCTCCTGCCTCCAGTTACCCTCCTTTCCAGGTGAAAGGAGGTGAACTTCTGGTGAACACCCTTTACTCCTGCCTTCGTGCCTTCATTTTGTTCTAAATCCCCAGCACTGTGCTTCCCACATGTTGCCTGACTTTTTCACTTGCCTTCACAGAGTGGCCCTTATCCCTTTTTACAGATGAGGCGTGTGAGCCCAGCATGTGTCCCCTTCCCCCGGGGCACCCTTCCTTCATCTCTTTCATCTGCATGGAGTACCCACTGGGGACCCTCAGGCAGGGCTGGTGAGAAATGTGGGCTGCATGTCAACGTGAACAGGCATGGTCCAGCCTGCAAGGAACCTTGGTCTTGTGGGGGTTGCTCTCACATCTGTACACAGATGCCACGTGCGCTAGTAGCTTTGCCAGAAATATGCACAGCAACATGAAGTGAGTAAGGAAGACTGCCAGGAGGTAAGGCAGGAGGAACACGGAGGGCTTAATTGTGACACTGGAAGACATCTTAAGCCTTTAGAAGGCTAAAGACAGCAAGAGCATTTGATCTGGAAAGCCAGCTGTGATGAACTGGCGGTGGCTTCTTGGAGTACTGAGTTAAGAAGGATTCTGAGGCTGCATCTGCTCTTTTAGGAAAGAATGCCATGAGAAGTTGGTGATGTCTTCCCTAGGCCTGGGACTGGGTCATGACCACCAGCATGTCATGGACCTTCCAGCTTCACTTAGGAGCTGTGAGAACCCTGGGAAGATGTGGAGAAGAACATTGGGGGCTAGAGGTCACATTCGACAAATCTGATCATCAGACTGTCATAGAGCATGGAAGAGGTGTGATTGAACACAGGTCTGCCAGCACAGCCTGCATTCTTAAAACTTCCCCTGTCTTCTGATAGAGCAATCCCCTTCTTGTCCACAGCAAGCATATTTCAGCACGGATGCTCCCCGTTAGTTTTATCAGCGATCTTTTTTTTCACTGCGTCTTCGTTTTCATCTCTATCTCTTATCACTTCCTCCTCCCTCGCACACATCCTCATCATCTTCTGCCTAGACCATCGCCCCTGTGACCTGCTCCAGCGAGGACTCCCCGCCGGGAGGGCTGTGGCTTCCTGGGTGCCAGGAACTTTCTCACCTGGGAGGTCAAACCTCGATCATTGAGTAAAGCTTATTAACTCATTCATTGATTTTTTTTGGGGGGGGTGTGCAACTAATAGGGGGATGTCTGCGGACAGAACCTTGAGCAGAATGTGGGACACCGCAGCAGAACATCTGGGTATCCCCAAAGGAAGATGGCGGGGCGGCTCTGCTCATCGTGGTGACGTGGGGCTCGGGCCGAGGGAACAGTCATCATCTTGAACCTTGCCAGTCCCACACCAGAAGGAAAATGAACCCTGGAGAGTCTCACATGTGTCCCAGCTGCAAGTGACTCCCATCAGTTCTACTCCCAACTCACTGGCTACAGCTAATCACTTGGCCTCCCCAACTAGGAGGTGTCTAGTGCGAAGGTGGGGCGCTGGATGAATGTGGCGAGCGGTGTGCCTGAGTACCACAGCATGCCTCCTGTCCAGCAGAGAGCCTGGTAGGAAGTAGCTGATCAGTAAATCTTTGACGAAACAGTTTCCAGCCCAACCACGGTTCCCAGAATAGCTCTTGTGAAGGCGCTGCTGACCTTCAACTTGCTCCGTGCACTGGACACATTTCAGTCCTCATCTCCCTTGACCTGGCAGGTAACACCTCACTTTCATTCTTCATGCACGTCTCCTGGCTTCAGGACACAAGGCTTATCTGATGTTCTTCCTGCCTCTTGGGCCACGGCTTCCCTCCTCCTTCCCTCCCCCACTTGGCCTTCCATTCTGGAGTGTCCCGGGGACGGGGACGGACCTCTTTGCTCCTCACTAAACTTAGCTCTCAGTTGATCTCACCCACCCCCGGGGCTTGAATATTTCCTCAGCTTTTGTTGGACTCACCTTTCTTTTGAGTTCCCGGGTCACTTGTCCCATTATCTACTTGGCATCTTCTCAAGCGATTTCAATATCATCTGAAACTGAACATGTTGAAAACCAAAGCCACGGCCTTCCTCCCTCGAGCCCTGCTCCCTAAGGCTGGCCCCGCTCTCAGGGCTCCCCATCTCACTGAATGGCCATGCCATCCCCCTACTTGCACAACCAGAGTCCGTCTAGGCCCTTCCTTCTCTCTCCCACACCCTTTCGTGTTAACCCCCCCACACTGAATTCTGCCAGTGTGAGTTCTTCCGTATCTCTCCTCTCCATCCGGCCTCTCTCCTTTTCCGTCACTAGTCCACAGGGCCCCCATGTCCCACGTGGCTGCTGTCAGGTCCCTCCGCGGCCTCCATGCCCATCTAGCCCCACCCAGATGTCCTTCGGGCGGCAACCAGAGTGATTCTTTCCAAATGCACATTTGATCACACACTCCCTCTCCCTGTGAAACCCTTGAATGGCCTGCCGTTGCTCGTAGAAAAAAGATAAAATGCTTGTGCAGGACGCGTGTCTGCTTGCTTCTGCTCTTAACTCCGTCCTCTTACAGTGCACATAGTAGGGCCCTCGGTAAGTATTTTTTGATTGAACCAGCATGTGGTATCAGAGAAACTGTCTCTCGGTTCTGGGGCATTAGTCAGATCGTTTCTACCATGAGGAAGCTGCGGAGGTAGCCTGGTGTGGCTTTCCTAGATGCCGAGGCTGGTTTAGGTTCCTTTGGCAGGACCAGCAGGCCCTGATAGGGGACCGCTGTTGAGTTCTGAGCCGTTGCTCAGATGGGATGATCCTTTGATGTACCCTCTGTCCAGGCTTGGAACTCGGGCAGCCTGAGCTAACATCCCGGCTCCTCATGTCTACACGGTTCTCATGTCTCCCAGCTCCTCATGTCTACACCGCTCTGCCTACTCGCTGCACTCGGCACAGAGAAGGCGTCGACACTGACACGATTTGCAAGGACTCTGCCGGGGGCCGGGGCACAGCAGAAGCAGGAGGGCTTAAGGCTGCCGGCTGGGCCAGACAGACAGGCTACCTTCATGGTTGCCTTCCTTCATCATGTGGGCTTCCCAGGCTGGGGTGGGGGGCCCCACAGAGTGGGCTCAAAGAAAGTCTCTATTTCTGGGGCCAGGGGTGAGTCAGCCATCTCCCTGTGGTCTGAGGCTGTCATCTGAACCGCGACAGTCATTTCTTTCTCTGTGGCTTTGAGGTCTGGGGGCAGAGTGGGGTGGGCTCCCGAGACCCCTTGGGCTGCCATCTTGGGACCCAGGGGATCCAGGAGGGATTCGGGGGAGTCCCTGGAGGAGCCTAGCTTGCTCCCCACTGGCCGTGGGCCTCCAGGTAGGCAGAGGGTCCCCTTCCATCTTTTTAAGTCCCAAGGAAGCCGCTGCCCTCGTGTTCTCCTGCTCACGGGTTACGAAACCGGAGCATGGGGAATTGAAGGGACTGAGCCAAGTTCCCACGGCCGTGAAGTGCACTGCCAGGCTGGGTGCTCGGCCTGCCTGGCCCCCAGGGCCGCCCACTTTCCCCTGTCCCACGCCACCCCCCCAGCCCCCATGCCCCGGAGATGGCAGCTCTTCCTCTTTGAGGGGCCAAGGGGAAGAGGAAGTGAGGAGTGGAGGGGAAGCTGTGTCCCGGCAGGAAAGGGATTCACTCAGATGGCTTAAAGGAGGGGACCGAGGGCAGAGGCTTCTCACCAGGGGGAGAGGGGTGCACAGGATGGAGGGAGGTATGAAGGGTGTTGTGAGACTAGCAAGCAGGGACGCTCTGATCATCCCTGGTCTGGAGAGGCAGGGGGGCCATGTAACGGGGACCTGGTGAGAACTGGACCCTGGAGGAGGTGATGCGATCAGGGAGGATGTGGGGACCCCCAGTGGCTCACCCCACCTCTCTCCTCCGGCGTCCCATATCCTGTGAGCCTCCCCAGGACAGCCAGCAGGCAAGGGAGCCTGAGGAATGTGCAGTCCTAGAGGCCAAGCCCTGGGGATGCATACCCTGGGGAGGAGTGTGGGGCCTTGGTGTGGGGTCTTGGTGGCAAAGACACAGGTCCCAGGCCCTGGGGGTGCATAAGTCTGTGTGCCCCGTGTCTCCTTTTGACCCTGTCTGCCCCCAAATGGAGGGAACAATCAGCTGGGCCTTCTCCCCCTAGCATGGCGGTGCTTGTCTCCAGGGCCTCCTCAGTCTCGTCCTGTGTCTGTTTCCTGACAGGTGTTTTCTCGAGGCGGGGGTAAGAATCCGGCATTATCCTGGGAGCCCTTCAGGGCTGGGGCTGGGCCTCCCTCATCCACTGCCCAGGTGAAGCCTGGCTTCTTAGCTCCCTTCTCAATCTCTCTCTCTCCCTCTGCCTCCCTCCCTCCCCCCAACCCCATCCCCTACCTGAGGATGACAACCGATAGGCCCTCTTGGTGTCTCTCGGGCTGCTTTCTGCTCGCCCTCCAGGGCCCTCTTCCCACCTGACTGGGCTTGTCTGCTGGGCCAGAGAGGCTGAGGGACAGACTGGGCGGGTCTGGAAGCCATTTTGAGCATGCCCGGCCCGTTCCTGATGAGCGTGTCAGGAGAGACGCTCCCCGGAGCTCCTGGAGGGCACCCTCAGCCGGCAGAGCCAGGAAGTGAAACCACCTGCTCAGCACTTGGGGAGAGGGCCCGGGGGGCCCCCCGCCGGGGCTGGCCTGAGGAGCCGGCAGAAGGGAGAGGCCTCTTGGCCCTGAGGAGAGCTTGGCCTCCTCTGTCCTGAAGGCAACTGACCACCTCTCCGGAACCCCGCCTGCTCCTCGGTGAAGGCATTAAATACTGATGAATTCGCAGAGTTCACAATGTTTTCTGAGCAATAAGTTTTCATGATGTGTGTTTTGGTGAGCAAGAGGCAGCCGCCCCCTGCCAGGGCCTGCTGGGTCGTCCATCCCGCTTGTCATTCCCTCCCACCTGCCACGCTCTTAGAAGTAACGTGGTCAGGTAATCAGATAATGGGGGAGGGTGGAGAGAGCCCACTCTGAGTGGTGGTGGGGGGCGGGGTTAGAGGGACCGAGGAGGGGTGGGCTGGGGAGGGGGCGCTCCAGTCCATCTGCAGCTGCCAGGAAAGATGGCGACCACCCTTGGAGGAGCTCCAGGAGCCGCTGAATCCCAGCCCCAAATCACCTCCACAAGCTGATGCTTTCCGGGGTGCTGAGGAGGGTGGCGCTCCCACCACCCACTTCTGTGGGACCTGGGTGACTTGCCCTCTGGTCCTCAGAGCCTGGCCCACACCCTGGCTGGTAGGAGTGTAGGCAGAGAGGCTCCTCGCTGTGGGCCAGGCCTCTGCAAGGCTGGTGTGCTGGGTGTCACCGCCGGGCTGGTTGACGGGGAGAGAGTCCTGGGCAGTTCCTCCTTCTTCCTCTTCCTCCTCCTCATGGATCAGGGAAGCCACAGAAGGAACAGGCCAGGCTTCCTCTGCTTATTTCCACTTAGTAGAAAGCGAGTGACTTAGTCCCTGAACCTCCACTTCCCCATCTGCAAGTGGAGGTTAGAAATCGTGGCAAGATTCCCATGGCTCTGAGGTAGTGTTAGGTCGAAGGCCCCAGGGGTCCCTTCCTTCCCCGTGGGTTCCCTGAGGGCTTTGTGGGGCACAAGGGCGGTTATTACCGAGTGGGAACCACGTTGCCCGGGCTTTGGAAACTCCTGCCCCTTAACCCACACCAGGGCTGGGATCTGAGTCTTGCTGTGTCCTGTAAGGGGGGGTGGGGGCACTGAGGGGACGGGCAGAAAGGGCTGGAGAGGGTGCTTGTCCCCGGACCTAGTACTCAGGCCAGCCAGAGGGGTTGGCCCAGCTGTCGCTGGAGGGGAGAGAAGGGAAGCCCCGCCCCTCCACAAGTCCCAACTCAACGGGCCGCTCCCTCCACCCTAGACCCATCTAGGCTTGAGGAAGGAAAGGATGAGGTTCGGAGGTGGGGACAGGATCAGGCACTGGATCTCCACTTGACAACAAATCGCCAGATGGATAAGGCAGGACCAGGAGTGGCAGGAAACTGTCAGGGGGACGGCAGGGAAGCAGGAACCCGAGCACCTTCTTCAACATCGATATAACCTGGTTAAGTGGATTTCAAAGCCAACTTGAGGAGCATGCAAGGGACTACTCGGAAGGGCAGCTTGAGCCGGGCTCTTCCCCGGCCCACAGAAGGGGAGAGCAGGGACCGCACACAGCCCCGGGAGCCACACGAGCCGGGGCCAGCCATCTGCTGCCGGCACTGTAGGCTGTTCTGCCCTTTTGAGAGTTACTTCCATGTCTATAAAATTCATCCATCACGAGATTATCTTAATTAGTAGATATGTCCTTAGAAGCATCCCCACGGGCAGGTGACGTGGTTGGAGAGACACCGCCTTCGCGGTCTGTGCTGTTGGCTTGAACCTCAACTAGAAGCCACCACTATCTCCGGTCTCCCCGTGACCCCCCAACACCCACTCCTGCCCCTCCAGTCTCTCCTTCAGAAAACGACCAAGGGACCCTTTAAAAAACCCAGAGCTGATTAGGCCGCTGGTTAAAACCCATCAAGGACTGCCCCTTGCTGTTAGGATAACGCCCCTCCCCCACACTATGTCCTGGGCCTTTGAGGCCCTAGGCAAGTGTCTCAACCCTCATGACCCTTTCCTCTGTGTCCTCCAGCTCCCAGCTTCCGGTGTGTGGCCATCCCCCTGGTCTCACCGACTTCGTGCCTGCCATTCCCTCTACCAGCAGCACTTTGCCACTTAATTCCTACCCAGCCCTCAGCCCTCTCCAGCCAGCCCGGCCCTCTGCAGCATGCTGTGACCACCTCTTACTTCTCCTGAGGATGCTACCGCAGTCGCAGTGAACCAGCCACTTCTTGGATTGACCTTGACCCTCTACCTCTCCAGCCTGACTGTCAGCCTGCAGGGGTGGGGGGTGAGGGTGGGTAAGGACCACATCAGTGTTGATCACCCTCGTAAACCCCCAGACCTCACTCGGTGCGCTCCAAATGTCAGATATTATGGGATGAAGAGCCTGGTTGATCTGGGTTCAAGCCCCCACTCTGCCACTTACTACACATGGGGCTTGACTCTGAATTACAAACAGAGAAGGCTCTATTTCCTCATCTATACACTGAGGCTATAGCTGTTTTCTTGATGAAGCCACGGAGAGCATAAAGCAGGCCACACTTTGGTGGCTTCTGGCCACAGTCTCTGGTCACCGGTTCTTGGCTGCCTCCCCCTTGGGGCCTGGCTGGGAGCAGGGCACTTGGGGTACCTGGTTCCAGCCCGGCTGGTGGAAATGTGAATCTACTGAGGGGCGATGTTGCCTAGTGGGGGGTGGGGGGCTCCCTGTCCAGCCCCCACCTCCCATCTGCTCCGGCTGCCCCTCCATGGGAACAGAGCAGCAGACGGAGGGGGAGGGGTAAGGTTTTGCTTTCAGGGTTTTCAAACCAGAAGACAAAAAGAGGACAAATGAAAGCACCGGAAAGCGGCAGGGGCCCATTTTGTCGGCAGCCTCGGCCCGACATGTTCTGCTTGCTGGGCACAGTCAGCCTCGACCATTTATTTTTAAGTAACTGACTCATGAGTCAGTTGGTTGGCTTGGTGGTAAAACGCAAGCCACTATCAAGGAAATAGCTGATGAACGACATGCCGTGGACACCATGCCAACACACCACTCCTGACTTCTGAAAATCTCTTGTTTTCCCGGCCTGCACGAGCCAACTGGAGCCGTGGTCCCTCGCACTGCTCTCCAGGACCAAGTGCCAAGTGCATCTGAGCTCCGGCAATGATTGCCTCATGGTCGCTGCTCCCCGCCAGTGCATGTTTGCTGTAATTATACAGTGTCTAAAGGAGAAGCACAAAAGACTTGTTGATTTTGGCCGGGGTCCGGCCTGCGAGGCGGAGGCTGACCCGGGCCCCTGGCAGAGTGTGGGAAGGCCGGCCGGCCGCCCCGGTGAGGACGTGACCAGCTGGAGCAAGCCTTGAACCAGGGCCATCGCCGCCTCTGCCTGCCTCTCCTGCCAGCGGGCTTGAGCCGCTTTCTTTGGAGAATAACCCGAGGAGAACAAAACGAGGAACTGCCGTTCCTATAAAAAGCAGCTCGCTCCTTCCTCTCGCCAAGTCCCCAAACGATAATCATCTCTGAAGCTGGCGGCCCCTCCCTCCCAAGTCACTGAACGTGCTCGTTGTCTCTCTCGAGTCTCTCTGCGAGGAAGCATCTTGGCTTCGGACTGGCCCCTCCGTGGTGGCCGGGGAGCGCGGCCATCAGAGCCCTCCTTCCTGCTTCCCCCAGACGGGCGGTGCTGGGCGGTCAAGAGGTCGGCCAGAATGTGCTGGAAGGGGGACCCTGGCTGTGGTTTGGGTGCTGCCGCGATGATTTCTGTGACGCGGACAAATTCCTTACCCTTGGGGCAGCTTCAGTCTCTCCATCTAAGTGGGCTAAGCTGTGGTTTCCATACTCATCCCTTTTTAATTTTTTAAAATCGGGGGCAACACTTCTGTCCAAGGAAATTTTATGGGGACCCTCAATGCAGAAAGCAGAACTGCTTGGTGGAGGTGGGGGGTACAGGATCACATCCTAGAGCCTCATCCACTCAGTATTCCCAACCCACACCCCTCTCAGAGGTCCCCTGGGGCTCCCTGGGGGAACCCTCGGCTACCGCGGAACACAGTCTGAAAACCGTGGGCTTTGCTCTCAAAGGCCCCTTCCAGCCTTTGGGTGAGGAGAAGAACGTACTCGCTGAGGTAAAATCCCAGGAGTTGCCTTCGGCTGTCTCTGGTGAACCCAACTCTGTGCTGGGATGGGGGACAAATTCAGCAAGAACACGACAGCCCCTAGTAACGACAACAACAACAAAAATGATTTTGCTCCCACTGAAGTTTCTTGAGCAACTGGCAGGCTGCCACAAATGTACTTAGGCGGAAAATCACCAGAAAAAAATGATATAATCTGACAGATTTTTCACAGGCTTAAATATTCATGAATTAAAGGAATTGGCAGAATTTTCTACATTATTAGCTTTCATCATGGCTGCAGGAGCAGTTGGTATCCTGGCTGCTCTTCAAGATCCATTAATCTCGTCCATCATAAGAGCAGCCATTTTAAAATTAGCTCTTTTTACCGAGTGATGGTGTACAGGGGAGATGGGGAGACTGAAACGCTGTCCCAGTGTAAAGCTCAGTCCCCTCCTCACTTTAAAAACCAGCAGGGGAAACCAAACCGACGCTCAGCAGGAAGGAGTCAGGGACAGGACCGTGCAGGGAGCCTTCTGGTTCCTTTACACAGGGCAGTGAGCCTGGTGTGTCTCTGCCCTGCCTGCTGAGCCCTGAATGCTGGGAGCCCAAGACCGAGAGACCCAAAGACGGGCTTCTGAGTGAGGAAGGCATTTAGACCCAACAGCACAGTCTTTCTGCCCAGATGGCACTCAGGGTGCGGGACGGCCCGATAGCCAAGTAATGATATTACTTGCTGGATTACGGCCACCGTGCTGGGCCTGCGTCTTCTCATTCCGGCATCAAAGAACTTGGAAGGTCGGTGTAGAGAGGTGGCAGCCAAGGAAACGAGTCAAGAGAGGTTAAGTCAGTTGTCCAAGGTCTCACAGCCAGTAAACAGCAGGGCCGTGATTCCGATCCAGGTCCGTCCCCAAAGGTGCGGAGAATATGCTATGTTCATCCGTGGCCTGGGTTCCTTTGAAGAGAGGTTCCCTCCAATACATCCAGAACCTGCTGGGAGGAAGCTGTTTCCTTCAAAGCTCAGAGCAAAGTTGTGGGTCAGACCATCCCTACAGAAACTGGAGACGCAGGTTAATTTCATCTTCCTTGCTCCCCGGCCTCCGTCTCTTTCTCCCCCCTCCCTTGTTTCCATCTTCCCCCTCCTGCCCTCCCTCATTACGTTCCTGTTTTAAAATGCAGGTTTTATGGTTATTCAGGTACGGTGAGGCCAGCAGATCAGGAGAGGATGGCCGGGGAAAAGAGAGTTAACGGCTTATACTTCCCAAGAACACCAGGAACCCGTGTGCAAGCCAGACCACGCCGGGGGCCGGGGTCATCGGTGGGAGTCCTGGGGTCAGCCTGGAGGCAGAGGGAGTGAGGCAAAAACTGGGCCAGAGTCTTTATAGTAATTCCCGAGGGAGGGAACCAGTGGGGCAGGAAAAACAGGTTTAGGATTAGTTAGTACAAATAATGTCAGTAGGCTCTGGGGCATAGGGACTGTCCCCGGTTGTCTGGTACCTGACCCTGGGGTCAGTGGAGAAGGTGGAGAGTGGCCTCAGTCTGTGAGTCTGATAAAAGAGGTAGTTGGGAGGGGCAAGGGCTTTGGACAGGTTTGTATAGGAAAGGGATAGTCACACGGAAGTTGTTTACTTTCCCTAGGAATTGACTACCCTTGGGGGGGGGCAGTATCTCTGGGTCCTTGAAGCCCCAGGTATCAGCGTCAGAAAATATCAAAAATAAAAAGGCATGATTAATATACTCCCTTTCATCCATGTATGCATATAGACAAGCACACATCCATCCATCCGTCCGTCCGTCCATCCATCCATCCATCCGTCTGTCCGTCCATCCATCCATCCATCCGTCTGTCCATCCATCCATCCATCCATCCATCCATCCATCCATCCATCCATCCATGTACTTATTGGGCTCCTACTATGCTGGGGCCAAGCTAGGCCTCGGTACCTCTGTAGGCCTTGCTCGAACTCATTTTTCAGCATGGTGGTGAGAGCCTTGGGTCACCAGAGCCTGCTCCTTACCCATCTGCCCTCATCCCAGAGGCAGAATTCCCAGAGCTAATCCAGGAGTTTCCCAGGTTACTCTCCTTCCCAGGTCACTTCTGCCTGTTGCCCATGAGCCAGGGCTCGAGGAATTGCCGTGGGGTGTTCTTGTTTAGGTGATATCCAAAATATTTAACACCCAGAGACAGAGGAGCCCATCCGAGGTAGAGTATAAGCAGTCTGACTCGCCAGATGGGGTGTGTTTGGGTGAATGTCACCTGCTTGGGGGGACAGCCATGCAGTGCCGCTCAGAGGGTTGCGGGGAGGACAGTGCTCCCTGTGTGCCAGCCTGGGACCAGCAATCTTCCTGGGTCCCAGCATATTCTTCGTGGTTGAGGCGTGATAACTATCTGCAGACAGATTGAGTGGGGGAGCTGGTGTTTGGGTAGCAGTTCTCACGTTTATCATCAACAATAATGATGATTAGTCATCATAATAATTAATAACTATTTAGACTTGCATGGTGCTTATTTGTAGAGCATTCCATGCCAAGTGCTTTATAACAGCTTATAATTGTAGCCAAAGTTTACTCAGCTCTGCTGGGGGGCCCATCGCCGCTGAGCTTAGCACTGTCCGGGCATTAGTCAAAACACCATGAGGTTGAGGGTAGAGGTAGGTGAAGGCTCAGAGAGGTTAAGCCACCCCTCCAGGGCCACAAAGTGAGTAAGCAGAAGAGGTAAGTCCCCAGATCCTGTGTCTGACTCCTGCCACTGTCCTCTCCAAGGCCCAACCTGCCCCTCAGGCCTCTGAAGTCCAGGTCCCAGGAGATCAGAGAAAAGGTTCAAGGCCTGGGCACTGGGTGAGGAGCAGAGCCAAGGTCATGAGGCTGTCACGGCCCCTGTCTGTGTCCCAGGCCAGGTGGAAACATTGAAACACTGAAGGGACGAGAGTTCTTACCAAAAGCTCATGGAAAATCTTGCACGATTGTAGCCTGACATGAGCCCTCAGTTCCCCCAGCACCAGAGTCCCTACGGGAACCTCCACGATTACCAACCACCTCCCTCAGCTTGGCTCTGATTTGTTTGGACTTCCCAGCTGGATTCAGAGCTGGCATCAAGATTCCTCAGCCAGCCCCTCTACCCCCACTGCTTCCATGGCTGGTGCTTATGTCATCCCACTAGATGACACAGAAACACACACAGGAAATCCTGGGGTGTGCTGTGAAGATGCTGGGAAAAACCCAACGGGGCCAGTTTTTTACTGTATAATCAGGACCGCTAAGGAATCAGCTGAGGGACTCAGGGGCTTTGGAGGGCGGAGACAGGGATGCCAGTGGTTTTCCTGCAGCCTCAGAATGTTTGGTTCCTACAGGATGACTTCCCTAGAAGTCTGTCCTTGGGATAGGATTTCCTGACTCAAACCAGGAAGGGTGGCACGTGGAGTGGGACAGTGTCCGAGGGAGCAGAGGCTGGGTCCTGCTTTCTTCAGCAAGCATTAGGAGGAGACGGAGAATGGCAGAGCTGGAGGAGGAGGGCTGTACAGGGGCCCATCGTGTAACAGGGGCTGGCTGAGCACCGGTCCCTGAAACATACCCCGGGGGCTTGTGCTGTGGGAGAGTGCCCCTCTGCACCTGCCTATAGCCTCTGGGGCTGAGCCCAAACTCCATGGGGGCTTGTGGGTGGGACCAGAGACTGGCCTTGTCCCAGCAGGCTGGGTCTATGTCCTGCCCCATATGCACCCTACACTCTAGTCTCATGGCACCACCCTCTGTCCCCTCCCCCTTGGTACACTTGCCGCCCAGCCCCCCCACTACTACTCCCCCCGCACCCCCCAACCCGCCCCCGCAATGCCGCCAGGAATGCTCTCTATCTGTCTGTCCTCCAGGACCAGCCCTGCTCCTGCTCAGCAGAGTGAGCTGTCTACACACCTCGGTCTCAGTGTTTATATGTGGCTGGTGAATTCCCTTACGTACGTTCATCCTCTGCTGTGGAAGGCAAGGCCTTCACTGAGTTATTCGTGAAAAGTTCATGTGGGACCACATCTGATGCAGAGAAGTGCCTGATCTCCCCCACCCCAACCCCCAGCACTGGCTCAAGCCCTAGCCCTGCTCCCAGGGCAGACAGGACCTGCAGGGGGGATGCTGGTGAGCAGTGGGTCCCTGAGAGCTGGAACACTCTGGAAACAAGTGGACTTTGGTGACTCATGGGGAGTGAGAGGCTCATGGGGAATGACTGCCAGAAATGGAGAGGTATAGATTGCTTGGCTCCTGTATCCTGTTGGGAGGGTATTCCCTGGGGGAGTGGGGAAGGCAGGTGCAAAAGGCTTTGCGCCCACCACCCTCTTCTGCCCTAAGGACTTCATTCCTTGACTCACCTACAAAAGCCAACACTCCCGGGTCTTCATGAGGCACCAACTCGCCCGTGACCTTGAACCAGTGGTTTCTCCTTCAGAATTAGGTTTCCAGGCTCTGACCGATTTGGTTTGGGACGAAGTGTATGTTGGGCTGGCAGGAAGGGCTACTAAAGATGGCGAAAAGTTCCCGCCACAGGACCTGAGCTCGGAAGGAGAACAAAGGCCCAAGCAGGAATCTGAGACCCCCGCCCCGGGCTCCTGTGGACCAATGGGATCCTGATGGAGCAGACGGGATATCCGAATAAGGAAAACTTGCCAAAAGACCCCTAAGCTTTCCCCAAGACCCCTTAAAAAGCCCCCTCCTCCGTGCCTTGGGCGTGACTTCCGTCATTCCGCTTTCCAGAGTCGCGGAACCTCACCCGAGGGTGCCCACCTCCTCCTGGCACAATTTTCCTGGCTCCCCTTCTCCTGAGCCCTGAAACTTTGCCGGAGAGCGTTTTTAATAAATCTTGCCTTGCACCCACTTTGCCTGGTGTTGTGTTTATCTCGCCGGAAAAAACTTTGCAGTGTAGAGCAGCTGGGGGAGTGCTCGTGGAGGCTGAGCCCCAGTCCCCACCCCATGGAACTTGAGGAGAACGAGGGACTCTGTAAGCAGCCTGCACATGGGTGCATGCTGGGAGCAGTCCCTGGGACCAGCCGGCCTGTGTGTCCCCTGCTGGGGCTCCCTTGCTTGCTCCCTGGGGCTTGCCAAGGCCACCCCCACCCGCTGGTATCCGTGGCTGTCTGCTTCCCACCTCGCCGTTTCTCTGCCTCCTTGCTCTCTCAGTGTACATGTTCCTCTCTCCATCTCTGGCTCTGTCTGTCCCTCCCTCCCCTTCCTACCTTTCTCATTCTCCACCATTCACCCCCTGCTGATTCTTCCACTTGCCATCCCCCATTCCCAGCTAAACCCATTCTTTGCCCCCGACCCCAGGATGTCCCTTGCATCTCTGCATCTCTGAAACCATCTACCACAGCTTTTGGGGGACACAGAAAAAAATAGTAAGGCTCTCGGGCTTTCAACTCATCAGCAAATGTTAAGGGCCTGCTGCTGCCAGAGTGGGACCCCTTCAGGAAGGAAGCCGAGGCAGGCCCAGGGGTCACTTTTCTTCTGGAGGAACACACAATACTTTTTGCTTCTTAATACCACTGTCCTCCTGACTTCTGTGACACGTGGGGGGAAGACAGTGGTGCTGCTGGCCCCGGGTGAGAGTTACCCATCTAAGTGCTCAGTTTTCTCATCTGTGAAATTGGGAATGATGATGATGTCTAATGGATGCTTTTCTGGTGAGGTTTAAGCAAGTCTATCCGTGATGATGATGTCTAATGGATGCTTTTCTGGTGAGGTTTAAGCAAGTCTATCCGTCGCCCGGAACACAGAGTCACACTGCCTATGTGTTAACTGTTGAGGTCACATTGATGATGGCGTTGGTTACGGCCTTCCAACTGTGTGATGTTCAGTTTATCTTCCCGAGCCCACTTCCGCCTTCCTAAGATAGGGCTACAATTCTTGCACCTGGGGGCTTGTAGGTATTTCAGGGAAAACACCTTGCACTGTGCCTACCTCTCAGTAGGGACAAAGTTAGCCTCCCTTCTCTTTTCCCTCCCTTCCTCCTTGTACATAAAACTGAAGCCCAGGGAGGTGGCCAAGGAGGCTGGCTCGGTAACCCAGTGGCGAGTCTAGAAATAAAACCAGACTTGGACTTGCCTTTTCCCTCAGTCCCTTGGCAGACAATACCCGGCTTTGCGGCTTAGTCTGCATTTTGGCTGCAGGTTCTAATTCTGTTTGTCCCCAGAGGCTGGGCTCCCTTGACACCGTTCACCAGTTTGTGCTGATTGTCCCTTGCACGTGGAGAACAGTTCATCCTAGTTCTAAAGCACGGGGACACTCCTGGCCTTGTGAACTTCTGCTGAGATTAAGGTGAGGCCGTTAAAGTCTTTCGTGAGCCAGGAAAGAAAGGTAGGACAAGAAATGGGAAATATGCTTTCTGAGCTCAATTAAGTCCTGTCTGCAGGCAGGACTGTACCAAAGACGGACTCATCCCAGATGGTCAGGTGTCTCTTGAGCTCATCTCGGTGCCTCCCACCACTTGTGCGCTATTTCCTTTAGACTCCACCCCCCCCAACTCCATTCTTCCCCTGTGGGGCCTGGATCATCATCACAGAAGAGCCCAGATGTAAAACTTTCCAGGTCCAAGTCTTCCCAGCCCTCTGCCATCCCTTAGCCACCGTCGGAGAGGTCCTCAGGTCACCCTTCTGCCCAGAGATCCTGTAAGAGCTCAGTGCCTTTGCACGGGAGGCCTGTAGGTGGCAGCAGCTTCCGAACCCAGGAGGAAGAGCCAAGCTGGAGAGGGGGCTGCAGAGAGGGAGGCTGAGCGAGGAGCAGGCAGGCCCTGCTTGGAAGCACCTGCAGGAGTTAAGAGCTTTCTGAGCTCAATTAAGTCCTGTCTGCAGGCAGGACTGTACCAAAGACGGACTCATCCCAGATGGTCAGGTGTCTGACCTGGGGGGCAGGAATCAGGAATCAGGTGAGCAGTCTGGAAGGCCACTCAAGACACTGTCAGCAGTGGAGAGAGCTACACAAGGAGGGCCGTGGGAGACATGGACCTACAGGAGGACAGCCTCGCTCAAATCCTCGCTCTGTCCCTCACTCGCTGCGTGACTATGGCCAAATCACTCTACCTCCCTGGGCCTCAGGTGCCCGATCTGCAAAATGGGAATCAGAATAGTACCCGTGTGGGGCACCTGGGTGGCTCAGTGGGTTAAGCCTCTGCCTTCAGCTCAGGTCATGATCTCAGGGTCCTGGGATTGAGCCCCGCATCGGGCTCTCTGCTCAGCGGGGAGCCTGCTTCCTCCTCTCTCTCTGCCTGCGTCTCTGCCTACTTGTGATCTCTGTCTGTCAAATAAATAAATTAAATCTTAAAAAAAAAAAAAGAATAGTACCCGTGTGAAAAGATTGTTTCAAGATTACATTAGAAGTTGGTTGCTAGGGTATGTCCTCATTAAAGGTTAATTCTGTGCCAAATGGTCAAACTATGAACGGTGTTACAGAAAAATGCTGTGGTTGCCTTGTCTTCAACACCCAGTCCAGGAGTGGGAAATGGTGCGTCAGCAGAAACATGTCCAGCCACCAGGGTCGCAGCCTGAGTAAGGGGACAGACTCCAGACACCAAGCTGGGGCCCTCGAGAGCTGTGTGTGCACCTGGGAGCTGTGGTTCCTTCCTGCCCACCCCTGCAGGCATTGACCCACAGACACTGAGGTCCTGGGACTTCAGGGTGGGGCGGAGGCTCGACTAGGTGGGAAGGGAGGGAACAGGGAGAAAAGCCACGAGGGCCAGCTGCCCTCCACATGGTTAGCTCTTGACAGTGCCTTTTCATTAAAACCATCTCTTTTCAAAGGCTCCCGTCTCCAGCCTCACTGAGGCTTTGGTTCCCTCCAGTGCTGTCCGTTTTACTTTCCAAAGAGCTGCCTCAGTGCTCCCCAGGGCCACTGACAGATTTCGGAGCAACAATTATGGAACCCATAGACGCTTCTGGGAGTAAGCATGAGCCTCGCTCTCTCCTCACACCAGTGTGCCCCAGGCCTTGGGAGGGGGCTGGAATTGTCACAGCCCAGCTTCTGGGGCTTTTGGGTTGCTCTAAGGATTCCTAGGGAAGTGAGGAGGTTTTTGGTAGGAAAGTCTGCTGGCCCCGGTCTCCAGCTCCCACCCTATCTCCCATTCTTGTCTCCTCCTGCCTGCCAGTGTTGTACTGGCTTTGAACTTGAATGCCCTAGAAATGCCTTCATTAGGCAGATAGCACTGTTGATCAGGAAGGCTTTGGTCTCTGCCTGCAGCATCAGACGCTCCAGCCTGCCCACGGAGACTTTCAAAGGCTACAGACTGGGGCTCCCCACAAAGGGGTGAGCCCCCTTTGCCACCTCTTCTCCAAGTGGCCCTGGCTTTTCTCACCACGGATAATGGAGAGCTCAGTACCTCTGGAGGCAGCCAGTGATGTTAGCTACCGGCTTCTGAGATAATTCGCTGGTCCCCCCAGAACAGGAGGATACTCTGTACCTCACCCTATCATCTGACCTCGGTCCTTAGATCTGCCTTGGGAGCTGGATCAGATCCCCCACGTTTTTCACAGCAGGACAAACAGGAAGCTGGGGACCTTCCCACTTTGTGGCCGGGCATGGGCTCTCGGAGGAAGGACGTGCGAGGCCGATGGTGGGCACGCGATGCTTTGGTGATCAGGCGTGGGTGCTGGTTGTGGTCTGTGCTTCTGTCCCTGGTGGTGTCTTCAGGCGACCGGCTTCCTGTTTAGCTGTTGCCAGGGGTTCTTTCATTATTGCCTGCCTCGCCCTTTGGGCAGGAGACTGAGGCCTCTTTTTGACCCTTTTCTGCATACTCACTCACCCAGAGCCATTTCCCCTCCTGGGTTCCCTGCAGGCCTTGGGGGTGTGGAGGAGCCAGGATCCCCTACCAGGGTTCCTCTCCCCGTGATCGTGTGAAGTTGACGTGCCCCCTTCTCTGGGGACAGCCCCTGCTCTTGGAAGCTATCTTTGGAGTCACCTTGCCCTGAGGCATGAAGGCACCCAAGTTTCTCTTTCTATCTCAACCCCTGGGTCCTCAGAATATTAGAATGGGGAGTAGTGGCATCCGATGGACCTGGAGGCAGACCCCAGCGCCCCCATTCGTGTGACCTCGGGCTGGTCACTGCGCTCTTGGAGCCTCTGTTTCCTCAATGGTAAAATTAGGATAATAATTAAAAAAAAAATCATCATCAGTTTATGTTCCTATTTTATGCTAAGTGTCATGCATTATTCGAAGTACTTCATATAGATGATCTCATTTAATTGTTTGTTGTAACAACTGTATGAAACCATTAACGTCTTTTAATCTCTGTTTTGGGGAAGGAGACTGAGATCAGGCAGCACAGCAGGGATCCAGGAGCAGCCAGCTCCACGGTCCTCGCCGGTGGTGGTCTTCTGTGTCTCAGGAATGCACACGGCCGGTCTAATCAGTATGCCCGCTGCGCTGGGTAAGGAAAAATGTGATGGTGTTTGTATGGGCCCAGCACTGAGCCTGGCACATTACAGATGCTCGTGAAAGCTCATCAGACTTGTCCCCTCCTGGCCTCCCATTCCTTTTCCTTCTCGCCCCCCCACCATGTGAGCACACACTGTGGCTACAGCAAAGAAAGCCAGCAGGCTATGTCTGAAAATGGCTGGCGGGACAAGCGTGGGCCAGTGTCTCTCACTTCCCTTTCTCCCTCCGCAGGTGGGGGACAGCTGGCAATATAGCAAATGAGCAGATGTGGGTCGTGTCCCCTGCAGCTGACATCCACCTCTGACGGTTTCCCAACACAGGAGAGTAGGACGGTGTAGCAATTGTCCACTGGCAGCTCTCAGTAGGCCTGGGGTCACAGGGTTCCTCCCGTCTGCTCCGGGGACGTTGTCTGCTTATGTTTGCCTCCATTTCCTCATGGGCACACTGAGGGTCAGAGGTCATGTGGCCTGGCATCTGGGCCCCTGGAATGCTGGCGAGGGAGTGGCTCACCCACTGGGGTCCACTGGGGCTGGGGGGGGTCCTTCCCACTGCTTCACATGCCAATGGAGATAGCCAAGGCCTGACGCAGAATTCACACTCTCCTGATCTCTTTCTTTAGGCTTCTTCTCAAACCCCTCAACCAGCTCAACCCCAGCTTACAGTTCCCCACAGACAGATTAAAACCCTGCTGGAACTCTGGGGAAGTTTCAAGAACCAGTTTGACCGCAAAACCGAGAAGCAGGTCTGTTAGGCCCTATCTGGCCAGAGTGGTCATGCTAGCTGTCAGGTGAGGATCCAAATTAGTCATGGGAGGAACAAGAGCCAGTCTGGGGGTGGAAACAAGCCCCAGTGGGCTCTGCTCCAGGCCCTGGGATCCGACTGGGGCAGAAGCAGGGGTGGTGTTGCAATTTCACTGCAAATCAACTGGGTCATCTCTTGTGGGTGGCACTGTGTAGGGCTGCCAACCCTCGTGGGTTTTTTCTTTCTTTCTTTCTTTCTTTCTTTCTTTTTTTTTTTCAGAGATATGGAGATGCTATCATATCGCTCAACTGCCTTCAGCATTCGGCTATGAGGTGATGCCAGAGGGAAGACATGCAATAGGTGTTTTTGGCCATGCCGGCAGCTCTGGGGGCACGGGGTGGGGGGGAGGAGCAGGGTGGAGTCAATGTTTGGACAAGCTGGGAGCGAACATTGGAGCACTGTGGGCCGGGGGTCCCTCCCTCCAGCTCAGAGTAGGTCCCTGGATCTGTTTTCAAGAGAGGAGGGAAACACCACCTCTCCAATTTGGACTACTGCTGGCTGTGACACAGTAGCTGACTCATTGGCCCCGGGCCCATCCTCAGTGCCTTGAATACACAGTGCCTGGAGAGGCAGTGAGGTGCGGTGGGAAGAACGCTGGCTTTGGAGTCCAACCAACTTGAAATTAGATCTCAGCTCTGCCTGAAACACTGGCTGACCTTGGACACATCATTTAGCATCTCTGGAGCCCGTTTTCCTCATCTTGGGAAAAAAAGCATCACAGCTTCTCAGCAGGGTGGTTATGAAAAGTAATAATGATAACGTGCATGGAGGGATGGTATACAGTAGGACATTAATAAAGGTCTGGCATGTTTCTCCTCCTCTTGCAACACACCACACTATCCTTCAGCCACTTCCGGGTTTACCCTCTTCATCCTGGTCATTGGCTGAAAGGCCTCATGGCTGGCTGCCTCTGCCTAGATAGGGATTGACAAACTTTTTCTGCCAAGGATAAGAAAACAAATACTTCAGAGAGCAATTAAGTGTTTCTCATAACAACTCATCTTTGCTATTGAGGTGCAGAATTAATCATAGACGATATGTAAATGAGTGACTGTGGCTGCGTTCCAATAAAACTTTATTTATAAAAACAGGCAGTGGGCCAGATTTGGCCCACAGGCTGTAGCTTGCCTACCTCTGTTCCAAAGTTTCAAGTACAAACAAACCTTCTTATCTCTCAGGGGACTTCCCCAGGTTGGGCTCACATTGTCCATCCAATCAGGTTTGTAATTTTTCTCTAAAATGTTTCTCATCCCTATCAAATAAAACTTCCCTTTGTTCTTTGCTTATGAAGTCTTCAGTCTTGCCCCCAAGCCTTTGCTCATGCTTTACCCCCTGCTTGGAACAACATCCCATTTCCTCCCTACACTTCCACAATCCCACCTCTAGTTAACCTCCTAGGTTGTCCTACAAAATGAAGGGCTCAGATCAAGGTATTCTGATACATTATCGAGGGGGCATCCTTCAAGGCTGAGCTCATGTTAGCTGTCCACAGGAATTACTCCCTTTGCAGGAATCCTACATCCATTTCCACTGATGCCAGCATGGCCTTCCTGCAGTTGCACTAGTGTCCCCTTTTGGAGATGATCCTTGAGGTTCAGTCCTCAGCCTTTCTACATCGAACTAACTGCTTGCACTTCCATCCTGTTTGGTATCTTCGGGACTTCCTGCACATATGGATCTGGAAATTCTCCAATGTTATCTCTGCAAAAGTTACTTCTCTCTCATTCGCTTTATTCTTTCCTTCGGGTGCCTCAGCTCGTTATATCTTAACCTCTCTATCACATTGTCCTTGTCTTTTATCTTGTTATGTCCCCCCGCCCCGCTTTTTTTTTTTTTTTTTTTTTTGGCTGTTCTGATTAGTTAGAGTAATTTCTTCAAATCTTTCTTCTAATTCATTCATTCTTTCTTTCTCTGCGTCTAACACAACCATGGACATTTTAATTTAATTTTTCCATTTTCAGATGTTCTATTTGAGTCTTTATAAACCTCTCCCTCTAATTTTTGTTGGTCTCTTATGCCTTGATAATTTTCTTCCATTCTATCTTTCAAGTCTTGACACCTTTCATACATAGTTAGTAGTTTACGACTTATCTCATTATTTTAATATTTGCAACCTTTGAGGATCTAAGTCACTGCTTTTCTGTGGGGGCACTTTGCCCCTCTGGGGACATGTGAAAATGTCTGGAGACTCAAAAATGTCTGGAGATGTTTTTGGTTGTCAAAACTGGTGTGTGTGTGTGTGCGCGCATGCACACGCACGCGCCCATAGGCACACGCCATTGGCATCCAGCGGTAGAGGTCAGGCACGCCGCTAAACATACACAGACAGCCCCCACAGTAAAGAATAACCTGGCAACGTGTCAGTAGCTCTGAGGTTGAGAAACCGTGTTTGAAATCTGTTGCTTGTTGTCTCTGCTGACTCTTGCTCATGGTGACTCATTGCTTTGAGTGTGTTTTTTTACAGGTTTTCTTTGGTAAACCAGATTGCCTCTAGAAAGGGTTTGCGTTTTTGCGTCTTCCAACCACCAGGGGGCACCACCAACCTTGGGACCACTTTCCTGTTTCCAGCGTGGGAGGTGGGGGGGAGGTTTCCTCATCACCGTGGCAGCATGGATTCAAACCCCAGCCTCCAGGAGAGCCGGCCCTGTGAAACTGTGTGCATTAGTGCTGGATGACCTGGGGCCGACATTCACCGTCGCTTTGGGTTGCCCTGCCTCCGCTGATTCACGAAGCTCTGAGCCTGGGCGCGCGCGAAAGTGCAGTCTCAGCCCCGCGTGTGCTCAGTCCGCTCCCCACGCTGTGCTCACGCCTGGGACTGTGCCTGAGCATTTTGTCCCATATCGTTTCCTAGTAGTGAGCAGACAACGGATAAATGCAAACGCTGGCATGGGAACAATAGATGTCCAAATCTTCATCCAGTTGTGCCAAACATGGAAACTATTTGGCGCGACCCAGGCTGGCCTCAGAGGCTCCCTCACCCCCCTAACTCGGCTGTGTCTACGGTGTGCTCAACCAGGAGAAGACGGAACCATCCGGAGACGCAGGCACAACGTGGTGATGTTATATTGTCTGAAATGGTTTTCAAAATGTGAGACTTCATCAGGGGTCATCTTGGGATACGGTCCCTCATGCACACGGTCTTTACACACAGTTTCAAAATCCAGAAAGATCTCCAATACCAAAAGTTGATTTTGTCCGTTCAGCACAGACTCATTCAGGAGCAGAATCTGACTTCAACGACCTGCGGTTTTGCAGTCTTCATATCCAGTGTGAGCATTTGTGCACTTTGCTGCAGAAATACTGTGGGTGACTATAAGGCACCAGACGTACTCTGCTGGGAGCACGACACAGAAGAGAAATTTTGTACACAAGCACTTACTAAAACTGTAAAACTTCTGATTTTTCAGAACACATCTGGCTCCCAGGGTTCTGAGTAAGGAGTTGTTGGCCCACATTATGGAGTTTCAGAGAAAGGGTTCCCCCACCACTACCCTCATACTCACGATGCATGTGAGAATATGGGTCAACACTCACAGTTCAACTACCTAGAATTTAATTTTTTTCAATGTGATATGAAAGACCTTTATCCTAGCCCAAGGCATATAAGGTAAGAATTGTTACCCCATTTTCCAGATAGGGAAGATGAGGCTCAGAATGCCTCATCTTCCAGTTCACGCCACACAGCTAGCAGGGAGCGAGGTTCAGAAGCAAACTCATTTCCTTTAAAACTGCTTCCTCTCCTAGGACTCTGGGTTCCCATCTATACCCTTAACATAAATTCTGCAGGAAAGAAGCAGGAACAGGAATATGTGTACACACACACGCAAACATACATGTGTGTGCTTGCAGAAGAATTAACCCGAAATTCGTGGAGGAGCATGGGAACAGGGCGGAGGGCATTGGCATGGGAGTAAAGCTTTTCCAAATTGGATTTTTAATACAGTTATGTGTTTTTTAACCATGTCCATGATTTATAAGTTCAAAAAAAAATCAAAATTAAAGAAAAATTTAAGAAGAAACCCCCTAGATTGTGCACAAAACATAAACAAGTGAACCTAAGCTATGAATTAAGTTAAGAACTAGCATGCAGCAAAGACAATGATTTCAAATAGCTTGGAAAACATACACTGACCGTATACTTGTGATGGAATATGTTCCCAGGACAAATACAACTACAGAGAAGTCTTTGAGCTTTGTAACAGTAGGCTTGTTTACTATGCATGTTGTAACATAAAGCTAGGACCTATATCAATGTTATTAGAAACCAAGATTTTCTGTGTAAGAGACAAGAGATTCACCTATTAACAACAAGCAACAAAGAGTTAAGAAGAACCACCCAGAATGTTCAATTTTATTTTAGAGGTCAGGAGGGACAGAGAGAGAGAAATTTTAAGCAGACTCACCATTGAGTGTGGAGCCCGATGCAGAGCTTGACCCCACGACCCTGAGATCATGACCTGAGCTAAAATCAAGAGTCAACCACTTAACAGACCGAGCCCCCCAGGCCGCCCAGAGAATGTTCAGTTTGAGTTGGTAAGTCGCCACTTGCAATCTGCAATGTGATTCTTGATTCGGGTTGGGACCATCAATAGATGGTAAAACCAGTGAGTGAAGGGTGTTGGGGGATAGGATATTTGTGCAGTGATAAAGACTCTTCCCCCAGTGTATGTACTAATTAAAAAGGGAGGAAACATACATGGGGGAGATTCGGTGGTCACGAATTTATCCCAGCTGAACTTCGTTAGTAATGGCACGACAACCCGGCCCACAACCCAGGCCTCCTGATGTGAGGAACACGGACTTACCCATGCAGTGTCCTCACCCAAGACTTTAACCTTCGACCCCAACTGCCTGTGCACAGGATTTACAGGGCAGAGAGGGACAGGCTGAACGACACCAAGCTTAAACAAATCAGGGAAATCCACAGTGAGGGCCTTTCTGAAAGGCTGATGTTACCCGGTGGGGGGAAGCCAGGGCCATTTTCCTATGAAAGAAACCAGATATCCACACATCATGTGGGAAACTTCCTAAGATCCTTCTGAAAACAAACCAAAGAGTCAACAAACAAAAGGCATGGAAGAAATGTTTAGGGCAGCCGGGAAGGCAACAAAAGGCATGGAAGAAATGTTTAGGGCAGCCGGGAAGGGGCTACGGACTAGAAGTACAGCTGCAGGGCCCTGCGGCAGGGGGGATAGATTTGTTACTGTGTCCAACGTCCTCGGAGCGGATGGGAGCAGAACAACCAGGAGACAAGCATCCTGATCACCATAGTACGTCTTCCAGAATCTCAGCAAGAACATGTGTTTACAGAGCAGGATAAAGCAAGTATGTCAACATACTAAAATTGTCCAACGGGGCCAGGCCTGGGGTGAGGCCAGCGGGGTGCCTCAGGTGCAGCTCTCAGGGTGCACCTGCCCAGCCTGGGGCAGGCGTCTCCTTTCCTGAGCACTGAGGCAGCACCTTGGCCTTGCCCTGGTTCTTGCCCAGCCGCGGAATCTGGGAAACGGGAAGATGGGTGCTCATCATGTTATTCTGTCCATATTTCTGCAGGTTTAAAAATGGTGAAATAATCCGATGTCCAGCCACGGGCAAATGCAGCAGTGGAATATGATTTAGTCATAAAAAGGTATAAAAGGACGGAGGCGTGCTGGAAACCAGAAAGCCTCGGGAAGAGTATGGTCAGGACTAGAACCTGGACTCAAAAGACCACATGATGTAGGCTTTCATTTGTCTGTCCTACCCAGAATAGGCAGATCTAGAGAGACAGAAAGCATATTTGGGGTTATGGGGGGTTGGAGGAGGGGCCTGGGAATGGGGAGAGATTATCTGATGGGGAGGGGGTGTCTTAACAGGGTGCTGAAAACTTTCCAGAGTCGAGAGAGCTGCTGGCCACCCGACCTTGGCACTCTCTCCCACTGACTTGTACACTGAAAATGGCTAATTATGTGTCGAGTGAATTTCCTCCAAAAAATTAACCGCAACAAAAAGCCGGAGAACAGGGGTGCCTCGGTGGCTCAGTGGGTTAAAGCCTCTGCCTTGGGCTCAGGTCATGATCTCAGGGTCCTGGGATCGAGTCCTGCATCGGGCTTTCTGCTCAGCGGGAAGCCTGCTTCCCTTCCTTTCTCTCTTTCTGACTCTCTGCCTGCTTGTGATCTCTGTCTGTCAAATAAATAAATAAAATCTTAAAAAAAAAAAAAAAGCTGGAGAACACAGTGGTCAAAAGTCTGGTGTAAGATTGATGGCGTTTCAAAAGCAATTGAAATTGTACCCATCTGCCCACAAAGGAAGATTTCTTGGAATGTCAGTGTGTGGCAAGGTGGCCAAAAAGCAGGGGCAGGAGTCAGGTGCTGTGGGCTAGCAGTGGCTGTCACCCGACTGTATCCCGACCATGGTGTCTTCCATGCCCACCGCCCCCCACCCCTCCCTTGAACCTGGGCTTCTGGTCTCCGGTAGGCTCTAGGTTTGCTCAGGCCCCGCGGCGACTGCAAAACTTAGCCTCCACCCGGGACTCGGGCCACACACAGATAGTCCACACAGAGCAGGTGTGGCTCCCCTCGTTCCTCCCAGCACCTCTGGGCCCTGGCTGAGAGTGTAGCAAGGAAATATTCTCCTATTCTGGGAATTCGCTAGCACCGTTCCTGACCTGACCCCAGGAGCTGGGTGCCTTGTGGGTGACTCAGGGGTGCCAAGTGTCCCACAGGTGATGTTGATCCAGCTGGGAGGTGTGGATGATGAAACAGTTTCTGGTTGGGGCGGCACCTGCTGCCGGCTCTCCTGGGGTTCCAGGGGCCATGCTGCCTGTGTCACTCTAACTACAGGAGAGTGGTGTGCCTCTGTTGGGTGTGTGTTTCTAAAAACAGTGGAACCACCAACATTTTTGCCGAGCACTCCCTCCATGCCAGTGACTGGCTTGACTTGGCTTGTGTCACCCCCATTCAGTCCTCCCGATGGCCCTCTGCCCTGGCATCTGTTACAGGTCCCTATCACCTAAAGGAGAGGGACAGTCTGACAGGTTAGGTTAGTTGCCCAAAGCAAACCCAGCTGGTGAGGGGTGGGGGTCAGGCTTCAGACCCACGGTGTCTGCTCCACGCCGCAGGGTGGGGAACCCCAGATCCACTCAGGTGGTGAAGGGGCAGCAGGGGACCTGTTGTCTGTTGAACACCTGCCATGTGCCACCCCGTGAAGCTCAGAGTCCAGAGGTTCTCGCTGCACGTTTGCAAGTAACCCCTGCAGCAGGCATTCCGTCCTTGTGACCGTTTCCCTGGTCGGGGGGGGGTGGGGTGGGGAAACTGAGGCTCAGAGAGGTCATGTTGCCCAGCACCCCATGGGCCAGTAAGCCAGCGAGGCAGGATTCGAGCCAGGTTCACCTCAAGTCACATGACTGAACCTCCGCTTCCCAGAGGTGAGTGCCTGTCAGGGTTTTGATTTTGGCTCTCCCCTTCCATGGGCATCTTCGACGAGCATTTTGGCCTCAGGAGAAGACAGGGAAGGAAAGGGTTGTTTTTGTCTAGGAAAACGTGCAGGGCTGGGAGGCGTCCTGTGCGGGCCAGAAGCCTCTTCTGCGTCTCCTTGACAAGCCTGACAGGGACGTCAGGACCCCTAGCTGCTGTGACCTCTCCTCGCTGGAGGAGCAGGGGCCTGGTTTTAATACCCCATGGAGGATGGAGGTGATGGAAGTTTCCAGAGGGGAGGCCACCCACTGCAGTCTGGCTACCCACAAGCCTGGAACATACATAGTTCTCCAAGGACTCCAGGGCAAGGACACAGGTGCCTTCAGGGTTTTCTGGACACCTAGAGCTAGGGCTCCCCTTTTCTCCAGAGGTCTCGACCAAACAGGATTGGGCTAGGATGGGGCTGAGGAGACAGGAAGCCCCAGCCTTGTTGTTTCTGAGTGTCTCTGTGGGCATGTGTTGTGGTTCCTCCCGTGGGGGACCCACCTCTCCCGTGTGCTGGGCTAGAGGTCCAGCTTTCAGAAACAGCCAGGCTCCAGATACCTCTGGCCACTCCCACTCACCAGGTGTGAACCACTCACTTCCTCCCCTGCTCAAACATAGCAAACCGGCTAAGTCTGGTCTAAACCAGTTCCTGTCAGTCTCTGCACCCCTCCAGGTCCTGGCGCATCTGCTCTGGGCATGGCTGCGCTGGAGGCGAGACCCTATTCTGGGGCCAGGCGTTGATGTCACCCCAGGTCATGGGAAGGGTGCTCAGGGTTCCAGTCCTGGGCTGGAGGGAGGCCCTGGGGGGACCTTTCTGAAGGAGGGAACATGGCAATGGCTTGAGTGGTGAGTAGCTAATGATGCGACCAGCAGGAAGTCTGTCCTCACTCCTCCTTAGCAGAGAGCAGGCTGGGCTTGCCACAGGGATGCATCTGTCATTTAAGGGGAAAGCTGGGTTCCCATGACCCCATCTAGGCTTCGGGGTCCAAACCACTTCACAGGGGTCAAGCACTCACTTTGGATCCAAGGTATGAGAGTATGAGGGTGGAAGAGAGGACCTTGAATGGGGCCTCTGGCCCGAAAGGAATATAAAAGGCTTTGTGGCACGGAGAGGGACCCCAGGCCTGTCTCCTAGGAGAAGGAGCAGGTCCTAGAACTGGGGCAACCAAATTCCAGGGAGGCACCCTCCTCTGCCTGGACATGCCCTTCATTCTTCCCGTGCACGCATCCATCAACTGCCTGCTATATGCCAACTCAGACCTAGACTTCAGGAGCAAGAGATAAATTAAGGCATGGTCCCTTTCCTCATGCCTGGAAGGGAAACGCCCAGGAAAATAAATGATCTTGGCAGAAGTATGTGCAGAGTAGATGACGGTATAGGCATAAGCAGTGGGGGTGCTGGGGTGAGTTCTCACCCAGGGAAGTCTTCATAGAAGAGGATATTCAAGCAGGTTCCTGAAAGAGCAGTCATCAGGCCGGAAGGAAAGGGAAAGGCATTATGGGCAGAGGACCTGGTAGGTGCAAAGGCACTGGGGTATCAGAGTTGGGGGTGTGATAGGCCTGGCAAACTTTCTGGTGGTTTAGCCATATCCATGGGATAGATGGAAGGTGGTAATGCTGAAAAAGTAGGCTGGTCCAGAGCCAGCCAGCCTTAAATACCATGCCACGGAAGGAAGACTGTGGTCCCACGGAGAGAGTGAGGAGGTGAGGAGGCGGCTGCCGGAATATCCACTCGATGACTCTCACGGCAGGCAGTCTGCAGCCCAAGACCCACGCAGCAGAGCCCTGTCCCAGAGCAGGCCTGGCGTGGGAGGAGGGGCCCAGCCTGCACTCATCTCTGTTCTCGGCATCCGCCGCCCCAGCCCCAAGCAAGTGAATTCTCCCAAGGGAACTCATGTCTCCGCTCAGGAACCGCCCCACGTGTGCTCTGTTACCAGAGTCGGAGGGCCAGTGGTCTGCTCCTGCCCTCCATTGTCACTGCTGGGCCATGTGTTATCTCCCACTTTGTGCTGTTACCTTGCATTACAAAACCTGCAGAAGTTCTCCGAATCAGCTCATGGGTTATCTCGCTCCCCACAACCTCCGGCCTGGGCCCTGGGGGCCTGAACCACAAGGTAAGCACAGCCGGTCAGCATGGTGGGGGGGCCTTCCCAGCTGCTGCCCCTGCCCCATCTGGGCTTGCCACACTTCCTTTTCTCTCTTTCTTTGGCTTTTTCTTTCTTCTTAAAGATTTTATTTATTTATTTATTTGACAGAGAAAGAGGGAGGCAGACAGGCAGACAGACAGACACAGTGAGAGAGGGAACACAAGCAGGGGGAGTGGGAGAGGGAGAACCAGGCTTCCTGCTGAGCAGGGAGCCCTATAAGGGGCTCCATCCCAAGACCCTGGGAAACATGACCTGAGCCCAAGGCAGGTGCTTAACAACTGAGCCATCCATGTGCCTCTCTTTGGGTTTTTTCTAAATCTTAGAAACTGAACTGGAGCAGGGCAAGGCCTGGGGGTGACGGAGGAGAGCCTCTGAGGCTGCCCCAGCAAGGGGGCAGGTCAGAGCCGGCCCAAGAGGCTCTGTTTGGAGGAAGGCTGGGTCGGAAGTGGGAGCAAAGGGCTGAATCAACCTTCTCTCCCCATGGGGCTCCTTCTGGTTTCCAGAAAGTACACTCAGGAGAGCAGAGAAGGAAGGGGGGCAAGGAGCTTGAGGTTGGGATCAGACCTGGGAGTGTGGGCTGAGGACAGCCAGAGCCAGCAGGAGCAGGGGTCTGGTTCTTACTATTTTATATGTCCCCAGAAGATGCTCCCAGAAGAAGATACGTGTAAGTTTGCATACAGTTTCCAGGGGTTCAAGGTGCTCCCTCAGGAAGAGGGAGGGAGCCCGGGAAGGGACAGGGACAATACCAAAGCTTCTTGTCCTCCAAGGGAAATCGTGATCAGCCCTCACCCCAGAGGCGGAGCTCCCAGAGCAGGACTAGGAAATTCTTGACTCACTTAGGGTGAAAACAACTTTGGAGAAAGTGGGGATTTTTTTTTCCTCCTCCTTAAGCCCAACACAAAACATGTGGGCTTCAGGGACTCCCTGCTTCTCTTCCGTTTGTCCTTAACAACCGTACTCTGGCACTCAGAGTGATGGTGTGATGTCCTCAACTAGTGACCCAATGGCAGCTAAAGCAAGGCAGTGACCAGCAATGTGTCAAGAGGTGACAGCTCTATACACCTATCACAAAGTAAAATATAAAACTATTCTTCGAGTCCTATCAAATGGACATACATGTTTACATCTCACCATGATTACAAAAGGGGCTCCTGGCTGCTATGAAATCTAAAGAGAGACGACACAATGGCCACGTTGCATGTGTCATCAGTTCAACCCCAACTCCTATATTAACTTGAATAAGCATTAATTAAATTTTTTCCCAAAGATTTTATTTATTTGACAGAGAGACACAGAGAGAGAGGGAGCACAAGCAGGGGGAGTGGGAGAGGGGGGGGAAGCAGGCTTCCCACTGAGCAGGGAGGCCGATGTGGGCCTCGATCCCAGGACCCTGGGATCATGACCTGAGTGGAAGGCAGACGCTTAATGACTGAGCCACCCAGGCGTCCCTAATTAAACTTTTATTTAAGAAACTTTTTAAAAATCGTGTTGCAATTTGGAAATGCAATTAGACAAGATAATATTCGAGGGAAAAAAAAAACCCACTGAAGCAGTGTTGGAGCAGGTGCCCACCTCCCTTTTTTAAAGACACATTCTTGCCCCAAATAAGACCTCTCTGTTCCACCCTGCGGCCTTTTGAGGCTGTGTCCAGGGCCGCGGTGGGAGCAGCCCTGACGTGCACCAGCCTGTAACCTTGGGGAGGGACCACCACCTTCTCTTTCCAGGCAGGAACTTGGGCTGCCCAGGGGCACAGCCACCTGCCCCAGCACCCCCACCCCCGCCCCACCCAGTGTTTGAATGTGGGCCCACGTCACTCCGGAGCCACTGTCCTTTCAATGAAGCTATGTTGTTTCTGACGCTGCTGGAAAGAGTGAAAAGAACGTGCGAGGCAGAGAGGACCAGACAGGGCGTGAAATATTCACGACCGAACTGGACGTGGTTGAGAGGATGATCAGTCATGTCTTGGACCCCTTGCCAGGCAGAGAGACCCAGGGCAGGCGGAGGCAGACACCCAAGGTCCAGAGAGGGCACCAAACTGCTCCTCCTCCTTGTGGCCTCCTTGCTTGGTCACCAATCTCTGGTCCTTTTGTTTCAGTCCTCCTGACACGGGGGCGGATCTGGAAAGTCGTGTGGCCCAGGAAAGGGAATGCGTGTCCTTGAGAACCCACTGGGTGCTGGGTGCTGGGTGGCCCGCTGTGAGGAAACTCCGTGCCCCAGGCCCATTGCACGCATGGGGAAATTGAATTTGCTAAGTGAGTGGCGGCCTCTGGCCTGAGCCGCCAGAATCCTGACGTTTCTCCTCCCTGGACTAGAGCCTAGTCTCTCTGGAGTGCTCTCTCTATGCAAGGGGACTAACAAGAGTGCCTCCATGGCCCGGATTTTGTGAAGACGTGTTTAGAGCACACATGGCACATTGATAAGGGCTGCACGAAGGCCAGCCATGGCCACTGCTGGCTGGGACTGAGCCCCAGGTCGGCCTGCCTCTCCAGCCCCCCAGAGGACCCCAGCGCTGCATTCCTGTTTTGGTGGTGTGCAAGCTGTGTTTCCTTGGACCTGTCGCTTTCCTTAGACCTCGGTTTCCTTTATTGCCCAGGGGAGATGTTAGTTTACATGGCAGTTGTTGACTCTCAGTGGGTTAGAAGTAAACATTTACTAAAGTAAAGAAGTAAACATTTACTAAACTGTTAAGAGTAACATGTAGAGTTAAGTGTTAGCTGGCATTTTGATAGGAGCTGGCCAGGGTTTTAGGGTTAGTCCATGTTGCCTTTGGGGTAGAGAACCCTAACCCTTGACTCCCTCGGAGACCAGATCGAGGAAAAGTTCCATGCCTGACAAATGCACAGAGACTCAGGAATGAGGGGGATAGGGAAGGAAGTTGATGGCATTGACACCTACTCTAGATGTCGTCTAAGGGTAGGTGTTTCAGAGATATAACCCAGGTGGCCCAGCCCCCCAGCCTGTGACAGAAAAATCTCAGCCCATTTGCTTTCATTGGCTCCCACTGTCAGAAATGAGTGTTTGCTGGGTATTTTGGGGTCTTGGAGGCTGTCCCTGATGGTATCTGCCCCACGCTTCCTCTCCTGCTGTCGTCTCCTTCTCTGCCCACTGTCTCTAACCAGGATGACCCCTGCTGTGCGAGGGGGCCATCCCCGGCCAGGGCATCGTACAAGGGAACACAGAACATTCTGGGAAGAGGACAGGAGAGTGCACCTCTCTTGGCTTTCATGCCACAGGCTCTGCTTCCATCCACAGTCCTACAAAACCTTTTAACTTCTGACTCCAAGCTTCAAGATTTCAGAGCTCAGCCCAGTTCCCGGGACCCGATGACAACAGGCCTGATATTGTCTCTCTTCCTCTGCTCTCCCCTCAGACCAAGCCGCCAATCCAACATTTTCTTTTCTCCCTCTCTTATGGAGAGGGAGATCATATCAGTGGGCATGTCAGTGGGCATGTCAGTGGGCAGCAAAGATATGGGAGATCGCTGGTAAGAGTACCATTTGTCCTGATCGTGTCTGCAGTCAGGCTCGGCAATTTCCAAATTCCATGCTGCCTCCTTGCGAAGATGCTGTGAGGTAGATATTATTCATCCGTTTTACAGATGGAGACACTGAGTCTCAGAGAGGAGAAGCTGGGCCAAAGATTCTCGACTAGTGAGTGGCTGAACTGGCGTCCAGGTGCAGGGCCGTTCGGTACCACCCTGCATCCAAAAGCCAAAGGGAGGAAGCCCTGGCCCTGTGGCCTGGGGCAGGTAGCAGGGGTCTCTGGGGCCCGTCCCACTGGCCACTCAGGCATTAGCGGATGGGCCCTTCCCAGGTTCAGCTTTCATTATGCCTGCTCTTGAGAAAGTCAAGGAATTCACCCTGTACAGAAACCCAGGCTCCCCCGGAGCCTTCTAGTGCCGTTCTGAAGCTAAGCAGGGTTAGTATTTGGACGGGAGGGTCTTCCAGTGCCACTAAAATGAGGGAGCCTGGGGTCAATGTGGACTCCAAGTTCTTGCTTCTCAGTGATAAGGCAGCCTTCACCCAGGCCTGTGGGAGGATGTCACCCACCCTTCCTTTCCACTCGTTCCTTCTTTCTCGTTCTTTTCCGAGTCTTACATGCAAAGAGCCCACCTCCCATCATTTTCTTCCCTGCCCTTTGTGTCTTGGAACCCTTAAATCACGTGCCACGGCGGCCAGTTTAGCATAAGAAATTAGATTAATTTTCATGCTCCAACTCCAGATGTAAATGCCTTTGTTAATAATTTAAAGCACATTTATTTATGCAGTTTGATATTTTTTAGGTTCAGGGAAGCAATTAAGTTCTGCTCAAGTCGTGGATCAGCAGAGGCGTGTTCTTTGCCCTCTCTCCCTCCAGAGCCGGGGGGAGCAATCACGCAGGCCAGGACCGGCCAAGTGGCTCCCCTCCTCACACCTCCCGCAAGCCCCCCCCACCCCGCCTCTGGGAGATCTGTGCCTTTGAAATTGAGGGGACCCTAGCTATTTGCTCGGGCCCGTTCCAAGAAAGGCCAGTCTCTTCCTCAGAATGGCCCTGCGTTCTCAGACTTGAGCTTCCAAGGTCCCAGCCACTAAAAGTTGCCTCACCCAGTTCCCGGGGAGACATCAGCGTGGAAAAGCCACCTTGAGCTTTGACCTCCAAAAGCGGTTCCTCATCTGTAAATGGCTCCCGGCTGGGGGCAGAGAGCGGGACCCCTTTGGAGCCGGTGAGTGTGGACACCCTGCTTGCTTCTCTTCACTTTTGTTTCCTTATCTGAACAAGGAGCGACTTCATAGGACTGCCGGGCACGGAGACTGGGCAGCAGGATAACACGCCACTATGCTTAGCCAATCTGCACCGGATCCTTCGGGCAAGCCCCACTGGGCCCCCTCCTCGGGCCTTTGCCTGGGCGGTGTCCCCAGCCTATAACGCCCTCCCTCCATGTCTCGACTCCAGCCCGTGCTTGGTAAGGCAGGTATTTTCTGCTCACTCACTGCTTGTTGCGATCAGAAGAGCTTTTGTGTGCCTGGTGTCATTTTACCCTCAGGAACCATACTTGAAACAGAGATGGAAGGCAAGGTCCCGGGTGACTAACTTTCTGGAGACAGATAAGAATTTGGAAGTGGGTTCAGGATCCCTGGCTTCTCCATCCCAAGCCCGGGGTGCCGGGGACAGGGTCACATATACTGTGGGTGGGGGTGGGGCACACCGTGATGCCCAGGGCTCATTTCCAACATCTCACGCTCTAGGGGCAGAGAGAGAAGCCGTATCCCTGGGGACCCCGCTCTGCTCAGCACATGCTGCGTGTTGAGAAGAGACAAGAGGAGTCGAGGCTGGAGCCTGGCTGTGAAGTCTGGGGCGCACCTCACCCCGATCTCAGGTCCCCACATCTGAGCTTCCTCACTCATATTCATCCACGGAGTGGAGCCCGCAGCCACACTTGACGTGGCTCTCCCGCATCTCCCCCTGCAATGCACCACCCACCCACGCCGAGCTCACCTCCTGACTATGTATCTCTAGGACGTGCCTCCTCCTTTTCCCCACACTGGTGCCCTCCCTCTAGAGCATCCTCATCCCCTCTGGGCACAGGCGCCAGCCTCCGGACAGGTCTTCCTGCTGCTGCCTCTTGCCCTTGAGGAGCCATTCTTCCGCCTGCAGGGGCAAGCTTTAATGCCTCTCCTCCCCACATAGTCCCAGTGAGGAGCTCCACAGGCTTCTTATTACGTCAGGATCAAGGCCCAGTGCTTTATCACACCCATCACTCACCCCATGCTGTGGGCCTCACCCACGATACCGGCACCCGTGGCTGTTTCCGCTTCAGAGTCATACCAGCGCCACTGCCCTGTCCAGTTTCTAGAACTCACTGTGCACCTTGCCCCTGGCTGTTCCTTCTGGTTTAATGCCAAAATGTCGTCCCTGCCTCTGGGACCCCCAGAATAAATCCGCTATACCCCTTATCAGAAGCTCTCCTGTCAACCCTTCCTTGCCTATCGCAGTCCCCGTCCTGGCGTGGGATCTTGCAGTCACGTGGACTTGGTCACCACCCAAGCCCTCTGTTAGGGCGCGAACTCCACAAGGTGGGACTCCCTATCCGTCTCCCTCCCCACGGTGTGCCCAGTGCCTCACGTGGTAAGCGGCACACAGTGGGCGCTTAGTGCACTTATGTGACTACAGAGAGAGCAACAAACAGATGAGGTGCTTGGATTACATTCTCTGGCACTTCTGGCTTCAAAGCACTGACCTGAGATCAATCAGTTCAGCCAACGGTCTGCCCCATGATCAGAGGGCAGCTCCTGACTGCCCTCCTGAGGGATCACTCTGTTGGCTGGATTGTGCCTGGAGCTCCGCGGTTGTTCCTGCTTCCAGCCATCCGTGCAGACAACCTGCAGGGGCTGAGCCGGGTTGGAGGGGAGGGGAGGCTGTCCCAGGCTTGAGGGAGGGGGGAAGGCTGTGGTCTCATACGGTGCCTGGAAGGCAGTGGGATTTGGAAATAGCCCCAGGCTGGAAGTCCAGAGGCTGGGTCCTGCGGAGAGCAGGTCTGCACCGGCTCCGTGTCTCTCGGAAACACTGGGAGCCTCAGTCTTCTCCTCTGTGACTAGAGACCATCTCTACCTCTCCTGGAGAGGACGTAAGACCAATGCCATGCAGGGTGGCCGAGGGACAGGCTGGGCCGCGCACTTTGCTTCGTAGCCTTCTCAGCATGTGGCATGGTCAGAGGCTGTCTTACTTCTTTGCCCACAAACCTGCCTCCCTCAAGAAGAATAGAAAGCCCGAGAGCGGGGAGTGTGCACAGTGCCCTGCTCACTATCAGTGTCTCTCCGGCACCCAGCAGAGTCCCTGAGCTTTCATGGTTCCCCCAAATATACTTTGGAAACGGAAATGGAGGGAAAGGCACTTGACCCTTGGACAAGTTGGGGGGGGTGAGGGACAAGGAAAGGAGGGAGGGAGGTGTGACCAAGGGCTACCCTTGGACTGAGGAGGGAACCACGGTTGTGCCTGAGACAGGACAGATGTCCACGGTGGAGAAGGATGGCGGTAGCCAGAGTCTGGGAGAAGTGATGACCATGGTGGTGCCCCGTGCAACTGGGGTCCAGTCTAGACAGCGGTGGCAGGGCTGCAGGCATTGGTGGAAACGGCGTTTTCCTCTGACGTGGCTTTGATTTCAGCTCCTGCCATCAGCCCCTGGGTGACTCTCAATAAGTTAGCCAACCTCTTTGGGCTCCCATGAGGGACAGGAAAACTGAACGTGGGGGGTTCATTTGTGGTGGTTGTGCCCCTCCCTTCTAGAAGGGCCTCTTAGGGAAGAGCCACATGCAGGTGTGGTTGGGAGGAACATACAGGCTCTGGTTTCCAAGGAAAGGAAAGCCTGTTTTCACTTTGGTAACCCTGGGGCTATAGCCTAGTGGGCCCTCACAGCAATTTCTTATGGCCCTCAGGACCTTATCTGGGGGAAAGAAGAGACTGGCGGACTTTTTCTGTGGTGGGGGTCAAAGTGGGTGGGAGCGGGGCCTGGACAGAGAGGCCAGTGGAAAGACACAGAGAAAGGCCGAGGGTGGGAGAAGCAGACTTCCAGCCTGTCCCTTGAGCTGAGTCTCCACTGGGGCTGTGGGCCCAGGGGGCTGGCCTGAAGTCTGGGTCTCTGGGTCGGGTCCCCAGTGGGCTTTCCCCTGGGGTGTGGTCACATCATGGTGCCCCCCCCCCACCCCATATCCCACCTGTCCCAGACCTGCCATAAATGGGAACTCAAGACTTCCCAAACTCCCAGCCATCAGATAGCCATGTGGCCATCCCTGGGGTGCTCTAGGCACGGTCAGCCTGGGGAACCACCAGGCCCCAGGGTACCCTAGCTGGGGTTGGAGGGGCAGCCCTCACTGTTTACATGTAAAAATCCGGATGGTAGCAAGTGTGTGGGTGGTACCTACTTCCTTGTTTTGGTCAACGTGTGCAGCTCAGTACCTTCCAACCGTCACCCTGAAGGTTCTCTGTCCTGGAGGACAGGGTGACTTGGGGCAAGACAAGCCTACCACTGAGCTTCATTTGAGAATTGGGTATCTGCTTTGTGGAATTATGAGGTGGAAGAAATTTCTAGTGGGCAGAAGACGCAGGGAAAGAAAATTCCCTGCCCTTTCCTTTGTCCCCAGAACCCTGAAAACTGTGAGGCAGGGGACAAGGCAGCCTGAGCCCGTCCTGTATTCCGGCTTCCACATCTCCTCCGGACTGGCTTTCTAGGGCGCAGGCTCCTCCTGGCCCTGGCCCTGCCCCGCCTGCCCTGAAGTGTGGGTGCCGAAGTGTTGACGTGCCCCTGACATATTCCCACTCAACGAAGCCTCTGGCTGAGCATGACACGGGACCCGTGCTGAGCTCCCCTCTCCTCTCATGATTGTCACTCATCACTCAGCTGGCTCCCACAGGCAGGCACCTCTCCCAGCCAGCTGGGGTGGGGGGTGGGGGGCTCTGGGGAGCCGTCCCTCCCCGCTGACAGGAGAGAGCCTGGTTTGCACAGGGGTAGCTCTCTGCTGGGGACGAGCCTCAGACACGCCCTAGAAGCATAAAATGACAAGGATGAATGGGGTGGGAAGGCTTTCACCGGACTTATCAAGCCGAGGCACTGTCTGTAAAGAGAAACTGAGGCCCAGAGGGAAAGTCTTGTCTGTGGTAATTAAGGGCAAGGACCAGAACTCAGATTTCTTTCTACCAATGTGATTCAGAATGGGCTGAAGACTGGGCTTGGTGGTGGGGAACACGGCTGAGGAAGACTTGAGTCTTCATCATGCCTCTGGGCTGGAGGGACCCCGTTCCAGATCGCCTGAGTTGGGGGGGGGGGCAGTCGTGTAGGGTGAGAGGCTGGGGCTCGTGGCTATCGGCTCTGTGGGGCCCTCCGCCCCGGCTCAGGGCTCTGCACAGACCTGGGCATACTGCAGCTCACAGCGGTGAGTCTGGGTTTTGGGGATCCCACGGGAGTGCTGCCTGGGCCTGCCTCTTGCTCTCTTCTCTGTCGCTTGCTGTCTCCCTGCGGAAGCACAGACAGTTCTTTAGGGAACTGGATCTACCCCTGTGACCCCACGGTCAGTGGACAGTCAATGCCACTTAGGCTGGTTTAACTATCCACACTGCGTTTTCCAAGATGCGAACAGCTGGGCTCCGTTCCGGAATCACTTCAACCTCTTCATTGTGTAAGACTGAGAAATTGGGGGAGGCGTGGGCCTTTATTCCCGTGGAGCCCCGCATCTGCCTTCGCCGGCAGGTGGGGCCAATCTCTCCAGGAAGACTGCAGGGAGTTCTGGAAGCAGCTCCCAGCCGCGCCCGCCGTGCCCGGGACAGAGGGCTGGTCCACGCCCACAGCTCGGAAGGACGAGTCAATTCCTGGATGGCCTGTCTGCTTACACGGCGTTTCCAGAAGCTGACTCTTGGGCTGTGAGCTTCCTCCCGCCTTGAGCAAAGTGCTGTGCTAGGTGCTCGGGGGTGGGAGGAAGACTGACCTCACTGAGCTGATTTGGGGGTGAGGGAGCTGACCCAAACTAGGATGGGCTGGTGAATGAGAGACACGGTGGTGGCATTGGTCAATTCCCGTGATATAAATATCCCCACCGTGGCCCATGTCCAGGTCCCAGTGTGACATCTTTGGAAGAGACGCACAGAATCCATTTTGAGAGCCAGTGGAGGCCGGCTCCGGCCTGCCACGCAAACCAAGCCCCTGGTGAGGCAGTTTGAAAGATGCCCTAAAATAGTGGAAGAAATACAATTCTATGGGCCCTGGACAGCAGAGCAGTACCTTCTGACTGCGCTTCCCCGGGGAGGCTGACAGGAGCAGGTGATGCTTGGTTTGGGCCTCAAGGGAGGATGAGGCTTTCCCTGAGAGAGCAATGGGGGGAGGTCCTCTGGCTGTAGGAAGCGGCTTGAGCTAGGGAAGCACCCCCACACCCAGCACGTTTGGGGACCAGTGGTCTGCAACAGGACCATGGACACCCGATCACAGGCAGCCTTAGAGACTCTGCTGAGGAGTTTGTTCTTTGTCCTGTCATCAGTAAGGGAAACACTGGTGCCTCTCTTCAGCAGGTGAACAGCATGGTAACATTGGTTTTGCTATTTTTTTTTGAATCCTGAATTTATCATTTTTTCCCCTAAAAAATGATTCATGTTCCTTACTCCCCCCCAAAAAAAATCAAGCCATGCATCAAAGTATAAAAACCATGCCTTTTTAACATTAAGTGAACATTTCCCAACACATCTCCCTACATACGCAGACATAAGGATAGACAGGTACAGTAGAGATTACAGGAAACCAGTAGAAAGAAACGAAACATAAAGAAAAAAAGAGAGAGACACAGGAATTAACTAGTCTCTCTTCTTACATTGGATATCATCAGAATTGTGTCTCTTGGTTGGAGCCGTGGCAGCCATTCTGCAACCATGAGGGAAGCTAGCTGACAGAGTGGGAATATGGAGAGAATATGAGTTTTTATGATGTCAGGTAGCTGCTGTCTTTCCATCTAGATCACCATGGGACAACTCTGGTTTTCATATGTGTATGGTTTTCCTCATCTACCTAGATTCTGAACTCTCTAGCCTCAAAACTGGGTCATAATGAAGCAAGTCAGTGTGATGTAGTGTTTAAGAGCTCCAGCTTTGGATTCATTCATTCCCCAAATGTAGGCTCTTCAAACAATGGACATTGTTGCTTAAAGGAAATTTATTTTCTGGGGGAAAAATTCTTTAAAGGAACCTGTATTTGAATTGAGCTTCTTATGGTGGAATGCTTAATTTCTTAGTGCCTCAATTTTCTCACCTCTGAAACAGGAATAATTAAGCTCCTTGCAGAAAGGTGAGCATTGCATCCAATCACATTGCAAAAGGTTCCAGCCACCGTGCTCAGGGACAGAAGGCGCTCTGGCAGTGATGGTGAGGTCTACAAATGCATCTTTGAAAACACTGAGCATGTCCCTGGGTGGGGAGAACACTGTACTTCTGTTTCTTCAGCCCTCTCAGCAAAGAATGAGCTGACAATGAGCGCTGATGCTGGAAGAGTAATTTTGAGCATTACTTTACTTCTCTATCAGTTCCTTTAGCCATAGAACATGATGCCTCAAGTAGAGGCTTGAGGAAGGTTGATGTCCAAACTCTAGTTTCCTTCTTTGTTGTTCCTCTTCAACACACACACACACACACACCCCTTTCTGAGCCCTAGAATCACTTAGGAGGAATTTTATGAGGAAGTTGTCCCTATGTCTGTCTGCAAGCCAACCTGTTCCCCGGCTGCAGTCACAGCGTCTTTGTCTTTCTCTGGATTCTTTTCCCAAATGTAGGCTCTTCAAACAATGGGCATGCTTGCTTAAAGGAAAATTACTTTTGGGGGGAAAAAATACTTAAAAATGTCATTATGTATTAGACACACATCTCGTAAATCCTCTAGTAAATAATGAGATGTGTGCTGCTTTGAATACAAAGTGCCCCGTTTCTATAGATGGGACAGCTACCTGGGCAGTCAGAGGGAGTGGGGGACAGAAGCAAAAGAAGAAAGCATGTTCTCCCTTTCTGTCTACTGTTGGGCTGGGAGGGGCCTGCCGGGCAGGCTGTGGCTGGGATGAGGGGAGAGGAAGCCAGAATTTGCTGCAGGGGCCACCCGGCTTTGTTCAGGTGGCGCGTGAGTACACTTGTCCTTCTGTCCATTCATGACCATCCCGGCTGCGCCTTCAAGGGATTCGTTTCCCAGTTCCATTCTCTCCTCTTCCCTGTTCTGTGGAGCATCATTACAAGTGTGTCCCCGAAATGTTACTCTCCTCGTGTCACGCTCCTGCCCGAAGACGCCCGTGCTCCACGCTCCGCGTCCTACATCACCTGCCTGGCTTTCCAGGGGAAAGTACAGTACTCTCCAGGCCGCCGTCGACAGCCCCATCTCCACGCTCTGCAACCATGCCCCGTCCCAGAAACCGACAGGCCCAGCCCTGGGCCACCCCGCTGGCTGGAGTCCCATCTCTTTTAAAGGCCAAGTCTAAGCCTGAACTCAGTCCTAAAGCCGTTCTCTCTGAGCCACCCCCGCACCCCTCTCTCCAACCCGTTCTTTCTCTTCCTGATGCTTCTTTTTCCACTTCACCTTCCTTGGCTTCTTGGGCTAGACGGTCAGTTGTACTTCACCGTCTTTGACCTGACTCTTCAGCTAGCAGGTGGCTTCCATGGCCCTTCCGGCCAGACAATCATTCCTTTATGGAGGCTTTCTGGGGCATGTGCTAGCTAGATCACAGCGTTTGTGATCTGGAAAGAAGAGGCCATTCCATGATTCACTGAGAGCTCACTTTCCTGTGTGTGTGTGTGTGTGTCTGTGTGCGCGTGCGCATATGTGCGTGTATGTGTGTGTGTGTGTGCTTGTGTGTGTGTGTATTTGCAGCGGGGAGTGGTGTTGGAGGGTGGGGGAGAGTACAGTTGCACAGAAGAATAAAACGTTGTCCTTGAACCCTGGCAGCTAGCCAGAGGCCAGTCAATGGAATTTTATCCTTAATTGATTTATCAGATTAGCTTTAATGGAACCCAAAGGAAGCAGGAGCAAGGCAAGAAGTGATTACAACAGAAGAGACTGCACTCAAGGATTCCTTTTGATCTTCAAACAACCCTGAGAGGGAGGGGGTTGTTCCCATTGCTTAGCCTGGGAAGCAGGCTCAGAGAGGCCGACTGACTTTGCCCAGGTTACCCAGCTCTCGGTGGGGAGGCAGTGGACGAAAGTCCCTGCAGAGCCGGTGTGCATTCTGTGCTCACTGCTGAAGGGGCACTGACCCCAGGGCTGTGGTCAAGTCGCTTCCTGACTGTTGACCGCAAGTCCCTTCCACAGGGCAGATGAAAGCCATGCTCTCACTCTGGACACCTTCCTCTGCCCCGCCACCTCCTCCTGCTGGCTTCCCTGCAGTGGCCCCGGAGCATAAGCGGGGTGCGGGACGGGGGCCCTGCTGAGCTGTCATTTGAGCACACACCGCTGAGGCTGCAGGGGAAAAGGACACTGAGGCATCATCGGAAAGGCTCAGGATGATGCCGGGGAAGAAACAGGGTAGTGGAGGTGGGTGGGCAAGAAAGGCTGGAACCGAAAAAAACAATAAAAAGACTCCAGTAGCTTGCAAACAGAGACCGCCCTCTGATTCCTGGCAAGCGGGGCCAAAGATCTCTCCCAAGACTGAAATGGAATCACGAATGAGGAGACATCATCTTGGAGCCTGGGTGTGCCTTGTAGGACTGAATTCAATTAAAAATGTATGGACAGACACCCCCCCTTGATTAACAGGCTTGGCACGCCAGGAAGGGCAGCCTCCCAGCGAGCTGCTTAACTCTGTCCCCAGCTCGCCGGCGTCCCTCTGCCGCCACAGCGTCACCTCTGAGTCTTGGCGATTTTATAATTGGCCCAATGGGTTATGATTTGAAACCGGAGGAGCCAATTAGCAGGAGTCTCCTCTGACCTCCAGTTTGGGGTGGTAGGAGACGAGGTAATGACTTGAGACAGGGAGAAGAAAAAGAAAAAAACAACAACAAAAAAAAACCAAAATGAAAAATAAAAATAGAAAATATCAAGAGCAAAGACCTAAATCTTTTTGGCTCCCTGATTAATAACCCTGTCATGCCGATCACAGACCCTAAACAGCAATGCTGGTAGCAGCTGAATTTTTTATACTTTCTATTAATCTTTAATGATAGCTTGGTCACCTAGTCTCTTTTATCTTGTCAGATAAATGTATGGTTAACAGGATAATGAGATTTCTAAAGCCCCATTCCAGCTCCCAGCGATCCAGGGCAGCCGGTGACCTCTGACCCCAGGCAGACAGCGGCACCAGGGTGCTGGTAATTGGTAGGTGTGCTGGGAATGTATTGGAAGCTGACGGATGGTTTAAACTTTGATTTGGGGTCAGCAAGGTCACCAAGCTCTGGAAGACCAGCCCGGTTTTATTACCAGCTGCCTCTGATGGGGATATAATTAGATTTAGCTATTGCTTTATTAATAAGTAATCGCTTCCCCCATCGCTGTGGGTGGGCAAATGTATTCCTTGGATAATTTGAGGACACTGGTCTGGCTTTATTAATAAGAATATATCATGTGTCTTTGGCCAGAGACAGACACCCATTTGGGTTTCTGGACTTTGGAGGAACTTTATCATTTTTTACTCATTTGCAATATTGGATAAATTGGCTGTGCCTGTGAAATCTGGCCTTGCCTCAGTGACCTTGAACTTCTGTTTTGACCTGTTTGCTGTGACTTAAGACTAAAAGGTAGGTAAATAGTTTCATCCACTCAGGCATCCATCCACGCGACCATCCACCCACAATCCTGTCATCTACTCAATCGTGTGAGTACTTGTTAAATGCTAGTTACAGCCCTAGGTGAAAGCAGGGCGGGGTGGGGGGGGGTACGGGTTTACAGGGAGTTAAAGACCTAATTCCTGCCTTAAGAGATTCACAAGAAGACAAGCAACTCACATTCAAGGAAAAGTGAGTGAAGAGCTATAAGCAATGTGTTAACACATTTTCTAGAGCGTGCCTGGAAAGGGGGAAGCATTGGACCTAAAGCGTCAAAACTGTTCATATTTTGGAAACAGTTATTAACATTACTCATATTTTTTTTCGGAGGAGGCCTGGGCCACGAGGAGGAGAAGGGTTGAAGATTCTCTTTAGATATGTAAACATTTTGAGAGTTTCTCCCATGCATCCCTAGGATAGAAAATTAGGAAGGAGTGGGGGGGGAGGGGAAGAGAGAGAAACAAAACAGAAGAGAAACAGAATTAATGATGACTCAGTACTAGACTCTCATAAATTAATTCAGCAACTATTTACGGAGTGTGTAGTGTGTGTAAGTCACCTCCAGCCATCTTCCCCATTCACCCAAAGGAAACCCAGTATAACTGGAAGACTCTTGTCCGTGGTAACCCCCTACGCAGAGCAGTGGAGTTTTGCCATCCGTGTTGGGGTACTGATGCATTCGGGAGTCCTTATGGAGTGCACAGGACAATAGTTTTGAAGTCAGGGCCCAACTGGGAGATTGGATTTTATAGGAGTACCTAGTTTCCTGTGGCTGCTGTAACAAATCGCGTGGCCCTGATGGTTTAAAGCAACACAAGCTCGTTCTTACCGTTGTAGAGGTCAGAAAGTTAGAAATGAGTCTCACGCAGGTGAAATTAAGGTGTCAGCCTATGTGGTTCCTGGTGAGGGCTCCGGAGGGGAATCTCTTTCTTACCTCATCCAGATCCTACAGCGGCCACACTCCCTGTGTGCAGCATGGCTGCATTTCTTCCCTCTCTCTTTTAACGTCACATCGCCTCCCTCTCTTCTGTGGTCAGATCTCCCTCTTATGAGAGCACTTGTGTGACCTCAAAGTCACTTGAGGTAACTTTGGGGCCTCTCTGGATAATCCAAGATAATCGCCTCACCTCAATCAACGTCCTTAACTGAATCAAATCTGCAAAGTCCCCTTTGCCACCTAAAATACCTTCACAGATTCTGGAGGTTAGGATGGGGGTACCATTGGGAACTGTCGTGCGGCGAACGTCCGACATAGACTGAGGTGCTCATGGGGAAGTTGGGAGCTTTTCCGGGATGGAAGACAAGGCGTAGGGAGCCCAGCACAGCCACTCTTTGGCCTCAGCCCTGAAGTCTCTGAGAGGAGATGCAGCAGAGACTCCAAGGGCTTTGGAATGGCCAAGTCTGCGCTCGCCTTTCTGCTCTGCCCATTGCCAACTGTATGGCCTTGGACAAGTCCGTTGACTTCCCTGGGTCTGTTTCTTTATTTTTAAACTAGAGGACGTTACACCTAATTGCCAGGACTACTGTCAAGAAAAGCAACAACTTGTGAAAAGCACTTTGCACGGTGCTCAGCACAGGGCAATGCCTAAAGGCTACAGGTGTTATCCCAAACCCCCCACCCAGGACCTCTGCGGGCATGTCCGTCCGCCTAGCGGCTATAACACGGCATCGACCTGGGGGCTTAAACAACAGACGTTGACTTCTCATTGTTCTGGAAACTGGAAATCCAAGTTGAAGGGGTCAGCCGATTGTAGTTCCTGTTGAGAGCTGTCTTTCTGGCTTGTAGATGGTTTCCTTTTTGCTCCGACCTCCCATGGTAGAGAGCGAGCGAGCGCGCTCTGGTGTCTCTTCCTCTTCTTCTAAGGACACCGACCCCATCCCAGGCCCCGGCCTCACGACCTCAGCGTGATTATCTCCCCAATGCCTCCCCTGCAAATACCATGGTGTTGGGGGTGAGGGCCCAACCCACGAGTCTGGTCCATCACAGCGGGTGCACGAGAGCAACAGTGAGGGAGACGCTGGCATCTGGGCAGAGGGGAGATCCCAACAGGTGCCCGCATCTGTGGGGGAGGGAAGCAGGGCCCATCCAGCAGCAAGGACCGCTGGGTCACCGGCGCTTCCGTGACAGAACGGAATTGTGGATGCAGAGCCTGTGATAGGAGGCATTTTGGGGGAACAGCAAGGCCCTGAAAGAAGGGAACCTACAGGAACAAGAAGATCCCAGCCCCGACTCCCTGCCGGCCTCCTTCTCAGGAACCTGTAGGGATGTTGGCGACACGATGCTGGTGCAGAGACCCCAGGCTGGGCTCGTATTTCCACAAACTGTGAAACTCTTTTCTCGCTCACCTCCTCTTGCTGTATTCCTTTCACCTTCTAGGCCTTTCTGAGGCTGAGGACAAATCCCAAGCCCAGCGGTTAAGAGTGTGTGTTTAATTGAACCTCTACCAGCTATAGGCTCTGGGACCCGGAGGAGCTACTAAGCTTCTTCGTGTTTTCATTCCCCCTCGTGGGACTGCGGGCTGATAAGGGAGGCCCCTACAGGATCACTGTGAGGACTTCTGGGTTAATTCAGCTGGCAGAGTGGACACTTGGGGGCCCTGAGACCCGCCCTCATCCCAGGCTCTTGCAACCCTCTCCCCCGCCAACACCGACCTCAGAAGACACAAGCTGCCGCCTCAATGAACTGACTTCCAGATCAGTTTATTATCAAAACACAGTATAAATGTTGTTTTTATGCTCCATAAACAGTTCCTCAGCTCTGCAAAAATGAAATATTCCTTTCATTATGAAACTGAGAAGCCATTTATCCTGTGTCTTAAGTGGTATAAATAGACGACGTGGCAGTCAGCGGAGGGATAATGGCACCGTTTGTTTTCACTAGCTCGGGCCGGGCTGACACGGCGTGTACCGGGGAGGGCGCACAGCGGCTCGACGGGGACCCACAAATCCGTCCTGTGCGCCAGGAACAAGGTGCACGGCATCTGTTCCCAGGCTCCTCTTGCCAGGTCCACGTCAGTGAGGGCAATGTTGGGATTGTACCTGACACCTGGCGGAGCCCTCTCTGAGCTTCAGCTGAAGAGGATTCCCTCCCTGGGGAGGGGGAAGCCCCATGATACCACCCACCTCACTGCCCAAGATGGCCAATGCCAGGCACTCGGGCACAAACTGACTTCACGGCTTAGAAAGCGCCTGGGGCCCCAGGTGGGTGTGGTGGGACCAGACGCAGAGCCTGAGTGCTGGGTCCAAGGTCGGGCTCTGGCTCTCTGGGTCCATGGGATCCTGGGCAAGCCCTCAACTCTCTGGCCTTCGTCCTCTTGTTTCTTCAGTGGGGACACCTGTCTGCCTCACCTTCAACACGATTAAATGAGAAAGCACGTCTGTAGGTGTCCGGCTTTGCACAGACTTCGCCGATCATTCTGGAGAGGAAAAATGCAATTCCATGGCCAGAGGGTCGGTGGCTGGAGGGAGACTCCAGATCAGACTCCGATCTCTTGACCCCTAGCCGTGAGCTCCTTCTACCGCTGTGTCCCTTTGGACGTAACCTTGTTGCTGGAAAGGCAGGACCACTGTTCGAATGTGCACGGGGTACCTCCAGGTGGTGGGGGAGGGGCTGTGCCCATGGGCAATGACATGAATGGCACCCTGCAAGGTTGGGGGGGCACAACTGCATGGCTGGAGGTAGGGGTCAGCTCAGAACAAGTGTATCTCTCACCAGTAGTTGAGTACTGATTGTTCCGATTCCCCTGGATGATGGCACTTGGCAGAGATAGAATCCAAGATGTTGTGTTGTGCCAGGGGTCTCAGGAGCGGAAAAGCCGCAGGGTGTGGGACTCAGCCCTGGGGAGGGCTCTGCAGAGCTGAGGGTTGTGTGTCCGCCCCACGAACACCTGAAAGGGAAAGTGGCAGAGGCTGGTGACGGACGAGAGCATTTTCCAGAAGAAAGTCATGGGCAAAGTCTTTTCTCTCCTTGAAAGTCACCGTTTTTTGTCTGTACAATGGGCATAGGAGTATCTTGCTGTGCCGAAGAGCAGAGGCTAGACCAGAAGGTCTCCACGAGGCTGCTCCAATCCAGAGTTATCTCTGAGTTGTGCTGGCAGCAGAGGTCATTCCTTTCTCTGCTGTGTAGAAGGTGTGAGTTTCCTACTTACACAATTGAGGATTCTGTCCTAGTGGGGTTGCTGGGAGCCCCTGAGCAGGCGTGGGGAACCAGTGAGATGAGGAGGTTTGGGGCCAAGTCATCAGAACAGAAGAGCTGAGCCCCTTACAGAGGGGAGGGCCAAGAGTTCAAGTCATTGATCTGTTAGGACAGGTGGAGGCCCCAGTCTGGGTTTTGATCTGAGGGTGGGGTAGGACATGTATGTGGGGGAGGGGGGGTTCTTTGGCACCCCAGAGGGCCTGGGCTAGGGTTCAGGAAAAGATGCACAGAGTAAGTGCGAAACCTTCCAGATGCCGGCTACCTGCTGTCCCCAGCATGCATCAGTGCCCAGGCAGCAGATTGGAACTGCTCTATCTGAATGTTTCAAGCAGGTTTAATGCAAGAATTGGTTACAGGGGGCTAAACGGGTCAGAGGGCAAAAGGACATGAAGGTTCCTACCCCCCATCCAGGAGGCTGCCTTTATCCTGGGGGCTGTGGCACGCCTGGGAGTGCCCGCGCTGCTCCCGGCATGCGGCCCTTAGCCTCGCCAGCAGCAGGCAAATGCCTTCCTCCTCTTTCTACCTTCCAATCTCCCACCAATGTTTCCCATTATTGAACCTAATGGGAAGCCAACAGGCAAGGGACCCTGGGAAATGTAGTTTCAGGGCTAGACCTGAGCAGTGAGTCAAACCAGGAGAGTGTGGCACTGAGCAACAACATGCACTATTTGGCACTATGTGGGTACTCAGAGGTACCCACTATGTTCCAGAAAGACCAGAGGGGGGGTCAGATTCCATTATCTGACTTAAAAGTTAATTCTGAATCTTACCAACTTTTTGAAAAAGGTAGTATCATATCTGTTTTATGTATGTAATGAAGATTAGAGAGGGTAACTGAAGTGCCCAGGATCACACAGCCGGCAAGGTGTAGATGCTGGATTTGAGCCCCGAACAACTGTTCATGGGGGCGGGGCTGGTCATGGGGTTTGGGCAGAAACCAGGGAAGGTGGATAGGCCTTCCTGAGTGGGGGGGGGTGTCTAAAGCCCATGTGGCCCCCAGAGCTGGGTTCACTAGCAGCCGATGGGCTCACCCTTTTTTGGGGGGACAAGAAGGCGTGGTGTCACCACCGTGGGCCAGTATCTCATTGCCCAGAAGGGGGCAGGGGTTGTGTGTGGGGGGGAGACAGGGATGGAGCGCTGTTTGAGAGCAGAGGCGTGTGACTCTGGGGGCACACGGGGGCAGTCATGAGTCAGTGATTCCCCGGGGTAACCACTGGCTGGTGGCCCCTGGGCTGCGGGGGAGGTGGAGAGATCCCAGGGCTCCATCCCAGCCTTCTGGAGAAGATGGGCAGGTGTGTGGCATCCCAGAGCTGGGGCCACAGGCTCCCACACCAGCTGTTACTCTGGTTCCCACGGCGGCAGGGCACTCGGTGCGGTAGTCAGGGCAGTGCACTGATATCCAGGGCTCAAGCTGGAATTCCGGCTCTGTCACCTCCTCACTGAGGGGTCTGAAGGATCAGTCACTTTGTTTCAGGTCTTTATGGTTCTGCCAGGGAGGGACCAGGAGCGGTGGCATCAGAGACCCTCAGAGGAAAGCCTGGCCACTTGGGGGCGGCGCCGACCTCCCTTTCCCTCTCCAAGCTTGAGCCAGCAGTTCTGTTCTGGATCACCGGAGCTTTTCCAAAGTTCCTTGTCTACTTCCTGTCTCTCTAAATCCCAGCTGGGCTATCTTTGTTTTTTTCATCGGCCGACTTGGCCTTGCTGTAACCACTGAAGGGTCTTGGGGGCTTAAGCTGACTCCATCGCTGACAGATGGGAGCCCAGGGACAGGAGGGGCTTGGAACTCGCTTCGGGCCACACAATTGCAATGGACAGTAGAGTTGTAGAGGCTGGGACTCCTGGCTCTCTCTTCCAGTGCTCTTCCAACCAGAAGCATCTGGGACGACCACTGGATCCCGGAAGGACTCTTCTTTTGGAATTGGGGCGCTATACAAATAACGGTGGGATTATTTGGGAGAAGTGGGTTAATATCAGCTTCCCAAGGATTATCTTCTCCACCTAGCTCTACATAGTTCCGGTGTGTTCTCACACCTGCAGCCTTTCCATCAGCATTGGCTGAGTAAGAGAGCGCGCCCAAGATTAGTAACTTAAAACAACAGTTAGTTTGGCTCACGGGTCTGCTGGTTGTTCTGTTTCTGTTTAGTCTGTGCCTGCTCACACGTCTGCAGTCCCTTGGCGGGTTGGCTGGGGGCTAGCTGGTCCTTGCTCCCACTTCCAGTGGTCACCTAGATGTCAGCTGGATGCCCAGCTTTCTTGTTATGTGACTTCTTATCTTCCAGAAGGCAAGCGCGCAGGAGGGCTCGCCCACATGGCAAGCCCGCATTTGAAGAGTAACACTAGCGGGATTTGCAAGAGCTCTTGAGGCCTAGACTAGGAATTGGCTTACTGTTGCTTCTACTATACCCTATTGGTAGAAAGAAGTATCAGGCCAGCCCAGATGCAAGGGGTGGTGTTTATAGATGATAGATTACAATGTATTGTGGCCTCTTTGGCAATCTGCCATACTTCCAACAGATGGCATACCCTTCCCTAAGTAGATGCTGCATTGGCTAAGCCTAATATCTACTCCGCACTTTCTTCCTGAATGATAGAACCCCTGACATTGATCCGGGCATAGAATTATGGTTACATTTGCCAGACTTCCCTGAGGTTGGGATAGACTATTGCAACTCAATTCTGGCCAATGACATGGTAAAAGGACCTGGCGTAAATCCTTTGTCCCTTTCTCTTTCTCTTCTTTCTTCCTGCTGCATGGATTTAGATGCAATGGCTGGAGCATGAGCCACCATATTGGAGCACCAGAAAATACACTAACAGAGAAGCAAGATAGAAAACACCTAACTCCCTAGTGTCTTAATATCTTTTATGTGAGTGTAAAACAAGCTTATGTCTTCATCACACCATGGTTATTTGGACATTTTTGTTACTCACAATTGAGCCCAATCCTAATTGATGGACTTTCCTTCACATACTAATTGCTTTTCAGTTTCTTTCTATTTGCTATAGTTGTTCCTACTCTGTGAAGCCTTCCCTGATCACACTCATCTCTTCTTTTCTAGATTCTCAGAACCCTGCTTGTGTGTATGAGTCCCTGACATCTCCCCATCAGTCTGGCTTTGGTCTCATCGCTGTCTGTTTATTTTGTTCATCTTGGTATTTTATGTATATGTCATGGCTTTTACTTATTGTAGAGCTGGGAGCTGTAGTCTCCTTTGTGTTTCTCTCAGATTCATTCATTCATCCATTTACTCAGTAACTCAAAAATATTTATGGAATACTTACCACGTGTCAGGAGCAGTGGTAGGCTCTGGGAACATAAAAGTGAGAGTGAAACAAAATCACAGTTGTTTTGCCATCCTGGAACTGAGGGTTTAGTGGAAGCGAACAGGCTTGGGGAAATAAGCAAACAAACGTAGTATATAATTTCCAAGTGTGATATGTCTTGAAATGAAAAGTACCAGGAGCATGTGTTAAGGTCAGGAGCTTAGGGAAGGCCTCTTTGAGGTGCTCAAGGTGCAATGGAAAGACAAGGGGAAACCGGGCGGGGTGCTGTCAAGAGTGTTCCTGCCGGAGGAAGAGCAGGTATGATGGCTATGAAGCAAAAAAGAGAGAGCGTGAAAAAGGTCAATGTGAATGAAAAGCAAAGGAGAGAATGGAAGAAGGGATCAGAAGGGAAGCTAGCAGCCAGATCACTGGGGCTATGTGGGCCATGGAAAGGAATCTGAATTTTATTCAATATGCAACGAAGGGATTTTATGCACCGATAGGTTCTAATTGTTAGGATTAGGTTTTCTCCTGCCTGTAACTGAAAACCCGAACACCAGGGGCCTTAAACACGCCTGGAGGAAGGCTCACAGGGAGGCTCCATGATGCTCTTTGGAGCCTAGACTCTGTTAGCTTTCAGCTTTGCCATCCTTATCCCATGGTCCTATTCTCAAGTCTCTCCATGGCCCAAGATGGCTGCCGGAGCTCCACTCATGTTCACACACCGTGCAGAAGGAAGGGGAAGGAGGGAGGCCTCTGGCTGGCTCAGTGCCTCTCCGTGACCCCTCTCTCCCTGCAGCTCTGCTGAGTGGCCTCCACTGTCTCATTGGCTCATTGGTTACCCTTAGCAGCAGAGAGACCTGAGAAATGTGGTTTCTCAGCTGTGCATGGTACTATCCCCAATTAAATCGGAGCTTGCTAGCAAAAAACGGAGGGAGGAGAGAATGGATGTGTGATAGGTAACCAAGAAGTCTTTTGCCAGAAACTGGGTCCACAGGAAAGCATTCATTAAAAGCCTATTGTTCGATAGCTACACACAACATGGATAAGTCTTGCAGACATAAGGTTGTATATGAACAAAGCCAGAGTGGAAAGCTTTCTCTCCACGATTCCAGACAGAAGTCATCTATGGTGGGTCGAAGGAGGGGCTACTCCCTGGGGCGACCGGTTTGCCTGGGAGCGGGGCCTTGGGGAGCTCCCTGGGGCCATGGAAATACTCTCGTTCTTGATCTGGGTGGTAGTTAAGAGGTGGAGGAGACTAAGAAAAGAATCTAGTGAGGCATCTGCTTACCCACACAGATGTAAGGACTTCAATCATTTCTTTAAAAATAAATTCATTCATTCCAGGCCTTATCCTCGGGGGTGTGTGTGTGTGTGTGTGCGTGCGTGCGTGCACGTGCGCGCACGCATGCACCAAACGCTCATGGGGTTTCTGGAAAACTTCTAGTGTCAGATCAATTACCAGCTTTGCTCTATGCCTTCTCTAATGCCCAGCCTCCAGGCCTCTCTCCTGAAAACCTCTCTCCGGCTCTGAGCTGGGGGTGCCACAGTTCCTTTGAATGTCCCAGTTACATTCCTTGATAGCACGTCAGGGACTGGTCTGACCCCAATGAGCCGCACAGTCTTTAGTTGGCACAGCGCCTGGCACATGTTTGTCGAGCAAACGGTTGATTTTTACGACTCACATTCCATATAAACAACCTTTATTCAACCCCCCATTCTCAGAACAGGCTCTGTGTGCTGGGGGTGGAGGATATAAAGACACCATGCACACTGTGCCCAGTGTGGTCTTACCTTGGAATCGATGGAACATTGAGGGAACCAACGAGATCAGGGAGAAGAGGAGATTGACGTTATGGGAGCCCCCCCTGGGAAGCCTTCTGGAGGAGTTGGCCCTTTGAACCAGATTGCTTGAAAATAAAATGGGACTTTGTTACCCGGTAGGCCGTAGTGGAGAGGGAGGAGGCAGTAGAGAGAAGCGTAGTGGTGTGTGCGTGCAAGTCTGTGTGTGTGTGTGTGTGTGTGTCCCAGTGACTGGCTGGGGGGCAGGGCCCCAGGGCAGCAGCCAAGCCTAACTAGCATAGTGTGGCGGGCATCCACGTGTCTATTCTGTCGCATGCGGAGAATGGGGACCCTGGGGGGCTGCAGAGTGGTAACCTGTGTCCCCAGGCGGGGCAGCTTGCCTCTGGGAAGCCCACTTCTTTCCTTCCCTCTCCCTCCTCTCTTGTTCTCACAAATGTTCCTGAAACCGACAACCAAGCGCAGCTAGCAGCGCTTAGGCAATTTTGCCACAATTAAGGGGTCGCTGAATTCAAAAGCCGCACCCCACACCGTCTAGAGGGTCTTCTCCAGGAGGGATTTAAGCACTCCGTCTTCATGATAATCCGGCTTGCCCACTCGCCCCTTAACACACCCTTAATAAAAAAAGTGAAGGGTAGGGAGAGATGCCCTTTCGAGGGGGAATATCGACAATATCGTAATGAGGCTTCTAGGAGAAAGATTGGTGAGGAATTGGTGCTTTGTGCGCAAAGCCATTCCCCGCTGGGAGCGAAGAGCCGCTGTGGCTGCAAGCAGCTGGGGGCTTACAGCCTTACCAGGCAAGAACAGCAGTCGCAGTCGCCTCAGCCGGGGGAGGCTGGAGGGGTCCCGAGAAAAGGACTAGAAGAGGCAGGCTAGGTTGTTGTGTAGGAAGCGTGGTTGGGAGGGCCCTCCTGGAGGAATGATCTGGAACGGAAGTGGGAGGAAAAACAAGGCCGGCCCAGTGCTGAGCAGTCAAGGGCAAAAACTAGCCAGGCTGCCTTCCACCCCTCTGCCCCTGCCCGCTGCGAGACCCAAGATGTGCCCACTCGTTATGACAGACATTGTCGTTGATCTCAGAATCCTCGGCATGCATTGACACCGGCGGTAGCTTCTACCCATTGGTTGCGAAGTCGACCCAGAATTAGAATTGCCTGGCCACGGCCATAATCGTGTGTGTCTGTGTGTGGTGTTTGCTTTTAGCACCTGCCAGCCTCCTTACTTCTGCACTGTTTCTTTATTTCTTTTTTAAGACTTTAATTTTATTTGATGGGAGAGAGCAGATGACCCCAGAGGCCCCGTGTGAGTGGCGGAGCAGTGTGGCGGGGTGGGGAAACAAGAAGACAGTATGAGGAGAAGAGGGAGAGAGAAGAAAGCGGACAGACTCCCCGCTGAGCCCTGAGGGAGCCTGCATCGGGGCTCAATCCCAGGGTCCTGGATCCCCAGGACCCAGGACCACTGAGATCATGACCCCCGAGCTGCTGAAGTGGGATCATTAACCCACTGAGCCAGGCTGAGCTATGTGGACTGTTTCTGCCATACCACAGGCCCCGAAGATTTTCTACCAAATGGGCACTATATTTTCACAAGGATCGGCAGCTCAAGAGATCCATGTCCCGAATGGTGGAAATCCATGGGTGAAAGACAACAGCAGGGACCCATGGCTACCCGAAGTCCGTGGAAAGACAGGTCACGAGAAAGAAGCGATAACCGAAAGATGTTCTGATAGCCACACATCGAGAGACGCCGCCGTCCTCCCGTCCTTGTCCAGCCCGCGCATCTGTTCTCCTGGCAGGTGGGCCCCTTCCTTTTACACCACGGAGGAAATGCGGAAGGCTCTTAGCGGGTTCTGCACTTGCCCCGCTCAACGTCCACAGTGTGAGGGACCAGGGCAAGAGGTGGGGGAGGGGAACCCGGGGTCCATGGGATCCCCAGGGGTGAACTTGTGCGCATACTTTCCGCACCATCACGGGCTGGGATGTGGACACACAAACAAACGCATCCAATGGGCACTCTTACGTGAGTTACTCAGCTCAGCGCAGGAGAATTTCAACCGAAGGAGAGAAGAATGTCTGCCACACGGTTGAAGGCTGTTCTCAAGCTGCCAGGGCAGACAGGATTGGAAAGAAGGGTCAACGGAGGGGTGGAGGAAGGGCGGCGAAGGAGGGGCGGGGGCAGCATCCCCGATGTTCATTCGTTCAGACGGGTTGGCATGGAAGGGCTTTGCCATGGTGGCCCTGCAGAGGCATGTAGCCCCACGGAGGGCCAAAGCACCCAACCCCGACCAGCTAACACGGAATCCATCCAGTCACTCTGTTGTGGAAGTCGAGAGCTTGCGTAGTGAGCTGAAACGTCAGCACGTATGGGAATTGGAGCCGTATGCTGGATGTGCTGACTTCGCACAGCTTCACGGAACTTCGCAGCCGTCAAAAGTCTCGCAGTTCCCACAGGCAGTCCCGGGAGGCCTCGCGAAAGCCAGTCGGGTCGCAACAGCGACACCGCACGAAGTCCATCACGGAGACCCAGGGCACCAACCGAGGGAAGGGTGGGCTGGTTCCCCGCTAGGGGGGAGCTGGTGCAGAGCCCCCGCCGCTCTCCCTGGGAGGCGGTCCCTAGGGTTGTACAAGGGGCTTATTTAAATGCATCACCCCCGGCTGTTAGTTTCTATGTTCCGTTTACCATTTTTTTTTATCTATTTTTTTGTTTTTCAGCCGCTCTCTGAGAGCTAGGAGACCGCTTTCTTATGCTTTCTCTCTCTCCACACTATGAGCAGGCTCATTATTTTTGGAAGCCTGATACACTTTACTAACCCCAAATAAATGTAAGACAGTATATGCTGATGCCAGGGACGATACTAAATATAAGCACAGACCTCTAAAGCTAAGAACTGGCATTTTTTTTTCTTAAAAAAAAAAAAAAAGCGTATTGTTTCTCTCGTCTCTGTGTGATTGTGGTGATTTGTGGTCGGCAGGAAGGTGTTTGCCTGTCAGCTTGTTTTTGCTTGAGTGAGTTCAAACCACGCGAGCCCATATAGTCTAACTTACAAGCCACGGGCAGGCACAGGAGTAGAAATCGCAGGCTCAGGACTGGGGCCTATCGTTAGGACGGAGGGCAGAGGAGCCTGTCTCCTTCATCACCGCACTAACTGCCT
>NW_025422380.1:0-154096 GCF_011764305.1 Mustela putorius furo | reverse complement strand
AAGCATTATCATGAAGTAGAAAGAGCATTAGCTTTGAACAAGGCAGATTTTTATTTTGTATCCAGCTCTGCTAGTTATTAGTTGTGTGAAATTAGGCAAGTTGTTTAACTTTACTAGGCCTCAGACTCTTTATCTAAAAATGGAGATAATACTGTCTTCCTGATTTTTATGAGGCCTTGTAATGAGTTAAGACTTGTTTGAACATTTTGTATAGTACCTGGTGTAGAGTGGGCACTAAAAGAAATGGCCTTACCGGGGACTGTAATCTCATAATGAAAGTAGTTGTATTACATTAATGATGACCAAGACACACTGTCTAATCTTCTTGCCTGGACACACTTTTAGACACTACTGATTATTTTCTATTTCCTGTGTGTTTCTCATCTGTTTTAATCTCTCTCTGATCTATGATTTCTTCTCTTATTCCTTCCCTCTTCCTTCCTGCCGCGGCCGCACTCTCATCCATCTACTAACAGAACTAGCAAATGATAAAAGTGTTACTATAAGGCACACATAGCGTGTTTATATTTGCCATTAAGAAATATTATTATTTTCGGGGCTTTGAACTCACCACCCTGAGATCAAGACCGAACTGAGGATCAAGAGTCGGAGGTCTAATTGCGCTGAACCACCCAGGTGGCCCTGTTGTTTATAAAACCATTTTGAAATCAACATTCAAACTTACAGGAAAGTTGCAAGTACACAACAGAGGCTTTTTCCTTTTGCTAAATAATTGAGAGCAAGAAGAGGATGTGATGCCCCATTACTTTCTCATATTTCAGTGGTGTATTTCAAGCAGGACATTCTTCTACATAAACCAGAGGGCTGTGATCAACTTTAAGAAACCATTTGCACCCCCTTCGACTTTCCTTAGTTGTCCCCGACCAACCCATGTCTTTAAGAGCCAAGGATCTGGTTTAGAATTATGTGTTTGCATTAAGTCATCTTTCTTTAATCTCTCCCAACACCGAAAAGTTCTCCAGTCTTTCTTTGACCCTCATGATCTTGAAGATTACAGGCTGATTTTTGTAGGATACCCTTCCATTTTGATTTGTTTTTGATGTTTCCTCATGATTAGATTCAGTTTATGCATTTCTGGTAAGAAAGGAAATCACAGAAATGATGCTGTGCTGTGTTTGTCTTCACTTATGGTGTGCTGTCATAGTGTTAGCTTCAAAAACAGTCATAGTTTTTAATGGATTTTCTTCTTCTTCTAGGGAATGATTTTTAGTTTTGGGGGTAATAATTTTTAGTGTATGGGGTAATATTCAGTTGGGCATTTCATAATTTGTTTACCCAGTTCATAAGAGGATCTTTTCATCATAGGACAGGTGTCTGGAATATCAGTTCAGCTTTGATTTGTAATTGATTGCTTGTCTCTTGAATCACCTAATATTATGAGTAGTGTCCTTCATTTTTTAAACCAAGTGGAATCTCAACATGCCCGAAATCTTGGGAATGTTTATTAAGGAAATAAAATCTGAAAATCCTGAAATGAAAAAAGTTATTTCCTTAGAGCTGTATTTTTTCTTTTCTGTTCTTTCCTACTTCCATTTTTCTTTTTGAAAACTTGCTGAAAATTTAAGACATTTTACATGTTAGGACGACATATTGATGACATCAGTGTCACATCTTTTTGTTTTCTTAGCCCCGGGAAAACTGGTACATGTATGTCAATATCCAGTAATAGCTTTAAATATATTAAATAGTACCTGCATTGCTTCTTGTTTTATCTTTGTTCTAAGGTTAAGAAAAAAGTCAGTAAATTATTCTTTTTAAAAATACTTTTTAGGTACTTCCCCCTTTTTAGAGCACATTCTGAATCATACCCATACCATTCATTATATAGGAGAGAAAACTTTAAAATTATCTAAGAGAGAGAAAATTAAGCATGTTGAATACATAGCATAGAATGAATTAAGAACTTGGACTCTAGATTTGAAAACTAGATCCCATGCTTACTTTGTGTATGATACCGGGAAAGGTACTTAATCCCTTTCAGCCTCAATATCTTCGCCTGTAGAATTTGGCTAAGAAAAGTACCCTAGTTTAAGGGTTGTTAGGTATGTGAATGTAACGTTCTTAGTCAAGTCTCTTATATATGTGATTGTCCAATAAATGTTTGTTGTTTTTATCTGTTTTGTGTGTGTGTGTGTGGTGTGTGGTGTGTGTTCTGATAGCTCATGCGAGCTGGGATATTACTTTATTTTCTTTCATGAAGTGTGAAGTTCAATAATAGTAGCTTGAATTTACTGCTCAGAAAGTGCTAAAGGTGGTTGCTTTCTGCTACCTTTTTAAACTTTTGAGGATGTATTTATAGCAGTGGGCAGAGACCTCAGTTTCCATGTTGCCTCTGTAAATACTGGACAGGTGGCAACCTTCTTGCTTTCATTAAAGTGTTTGCTCACTTGAGATAAATTACCTCTTCCAGGTGTCCAAATGGTAAGCCTGCAAGAGATCATTTACCTCAAACAGGGGAGAATGTTACTTCCATCGAAGGGCTAGGCTATCAATCATTATGGAAATGGACTAAAGAACTCTTTAGATAGCTCAACATTCATATGTCTGGTCCAGACTGAATTTCTCAAGATAGAAACAAATGTGCTGATTTGCCTGGAAATATCTCTGAATAAATATAGTAGATAGATATGAATAGAATGTTCATACATTTTGTTACACATTCCCTCTATAACTGAATCATAATTATCTGGAAGATGGATGACCCAAGTATATGTGCCCCTGCTATTACTATTCAGAAGTTTCTTTTCATTGTTAGAATTAACTTTGTGGAGGTCATAGCAACTCTTTTAGGTAAACTCAGAAAGGAAATCTGGGTTGTGTTTAGTGTAGCAATGAGGGTTTCACACTTAGGAAGTTCAAAGCAATAAGTAAAATATTTCTGTTAATAAGTAGTCATTGGTATGTATTTGAAATAAAGGTTTTATTGAATCCTGAAGAATAATAAAGTAAGTATTCCTACTTTAGGTGTGGTCTGTGGACCAGTAGCATCGGTATTCATGGGGAATGTGTTAGAAATGTATGATCTCAGACTCCACTCCAGAGCTATTCAGTCAGATTCTATATTTTTGTAAGGTTCTCAGATAAACTTATAGGCACAATGAAGTTTTGAGAAAAAGTAACTTAGAGGACTTTGTCATTTACCTAACTTCACTTATATTTGAAATTGAAACAAGTATGTATCATTTTTGGTATTTCAGTTACAAGTGTCTCTTTGGGGGGACCCACATTTAATTTATCAGATTTTCTTCTGTTTTGTGATTTTCTTTTATATATTACTACCTTTGCATGTTCCCATATTTTTTCACACATTTTGTTATCAAAAATTTCAGGTGCACAGGAAAGTTGAAAGAATTTTACAGTGAGCTGATATTTTCTTTTTAAATTAAAATTTATTTGCCTGTCATAATTTTTAAGAGCAGTTTCGAATGGATAATTTATCATTGGAAGCATCCATGACTATGTGAAATTCCAGTGTCACAACTTTCATAGGATATATTTGTGAATAATGTTATTAAAATAGTATGTGAAATAAAAATTATTTTAAGAACTATTGATACAATTATTGACATAAAAAATTATGATGGGTGTTACCTAAACCTATTGTGGTAATTATTTGACACTCTATGTAAATTAAATCATCATGTTGTATGTCTAAACTTATACAGTGACATATGTCAATGTTTTCTTGATAAAACTGGGGAAAAAACCGCCCCAGCATGAAGTGACTTAAGTTCCTTCTATGTTCATAGCATCAGTTTTTTCACCCATTCAATAAGTACTTACTGAGCATCTATTTCAGCAAAATTTGCTGTCTTCTAATCATTCCCCCAAATATTATTTGTCCAAGTTGAGGTATGTTTTTGGGTTGTCCTGTTATTGGGCATGTATTTCTTTAGTATTGTTTATAAATAATACAGATAGAAACAAGAGCTATGATTCTTAATCAGTGTTTAAAGGTTTCCCATCCCTATTGCCTAACATGGTATCTTTCTATATACGAGCTACTCTGTGTGCAGGTTGTCCAGATCACCCACACATGTATACAAACTTGGATGCACACAGACACACAGTTTTCACATGAAGGAAATTACACAGTCATGCCTCATTGTAATTTTTTTCTATTCAATGGACAATTAAATGCATTTCCATGTCAATAAAGGAGGTATACCTTGTTGATTGTATTTGGCCACACATGCCACCCCATTGTTTATATGTACTGTAGCTGACTCTGAATTCTCCATTGGTGGATATTGGTGTCTTTTTCTTAAAATTATCCATGATTTTAAGCAATACTGTAATGAATTGTAATGCAATTAACATGTTTGTGCAAAAACAATTTATGTTTGCACAGTTATTTCCTCGGCTAAATGCTTGAGAAAATGAGTTTGCATATTTTACATTTGGAAAGAATCACCAGTGGGGCTTTCATGAAAGTTGTCTTGCCTCACATTCCAATGAACAGTACCAAGAGAGATGGATTCCCCATAATGCCTTTGAGCACATTAAATTTTGACAGTCTTCCTCATCTTTATTAATTTGAAAGGCAAAAGAAACTATATTATTATTTATTTGCATTTTTATTGTTAGGTTGCAATTTTTTTCATTTGTTCTACATTTATTCCTATTCTTTTACAATTATCTCATTATGTTCATATATGGGGATATGTGTTTGTTTCTTATGGAGTTATAAGAACTTGTGTATCACATGCATTAACACTTTGCTCTGTATCATCTAAATAATTTTTTATGTCAATAATTTTGCAGTTTGTATTTTGGTTTTGTGTATTTTAATTTTTATATAGTTAAATTATTAAGTATTTACTTTGTGCTTTTTCTGTTGGTGATTGACTTAGAAAGGTTAGTCTTACCTTAAGGTTGAATTGCTCATATTTTAGTCTAGTATTTTATTTTTTTTTAATTTAAAATTTTAGTTTTTCAGTGTTCCAAGATTCATTGTTTATACACCACACCCAGTGTTCCATGCAATATAGTCTAGTAGTTTCAATTTTTATGTTAAATCTTAGATTTATCTGGAGTTATTTTTGGTTTAAGTAATGAGGAAATTATTAAGATTTATTTTTGTCCAGATGATCAGCTCATTGCAATACTTTTCAATTCAGTCATCATAATGACATTAGACCATGTCATTTAGCGTATCTTAAACTACTGTTAATATGTTCTTGGATTGTATCTGCTGTCTCTCTGGTCTATTTCATTATTTTTTTTCCTTTCTCTTCTATTTTTCTTTTTAAGATCTTATTTATTTATTTGAGAGAAAGAGGATGAGAGAGAGAGAGAGCATGAGTGAGGGGAGGTTTGGAGGGAGAAGCAGACTCCCCGCTGAGAGGGGGGCCTGACACGGGGCTTGATCCTGGGACTCCAAGATCATGACCTGAGCCGAAGGCAGTTTGCTTAACCAACTGATCCACCCAGGTATCCCTCCCTATCTCTTCTAAAACCAGTATCATGCTACTCTTTTCATATGTACATCTTGACATTTTAAAAATATGGTAAGATAAATTCTGTCATTATTATTATTTTTTGACATATATAGAGAGAGTACAAAGTAGGCAGAGGAGCAGGCAGAGGAGAGAGGGAGAAACAGGACTCTCCACTGAGCAGGGATCCTGATGCAGGGCTCGATCCCAGGACCCTGAGATCATGACCTGAGCCAAAGGCAGCAGCACCTAACCAAACTGGGCCACCAGGCGCCTTCCTGTCATTGCTTTTGCTTATAATATTTTGAGCTATTTTCATAGTTTTGTTGTTGTTGTTGTGTTGTTTGTTTTGTTTTGCTTTTTAGTTAGAACATTGCTTTGTAGCAAACATCTTGCCATACTGATTGCCTTCCATGTTGAAAATAATGTCCATATTCGTATTTCCCAAATTATTAGCGGTTTGGAGACAGAAACCTTATTTTTGGTTTAAGATTGTGATGTGTTGGTGCCACTTGAAAAGAGTTGCATATAAAAGGGTTAATTAACAGTGAAAAGTCTTCCTGCAAAAGTAAGCAGGGATCAGATCATGTAGGGCCTTAGCAAAATCGAGTCAGATCCTCAACCAATTGTGTGCCACCCAGGGACCCCTTGATTTGTGTTTTTAGAAGACACTTTGTCTATGGTGGGGAGGATGAGTTGAAGAAGAGAAAGACTGAGGAAGGGAGACTCTAGCAAGAAAACAGATGAGATACAGTCATGATCACAGAGAACGTTGACTAGACTGGAGAAGTATTCAGGATGGGATGTGGGGAGATGGTAAGGGAGATGAAGATGTCAAGGATGACAAAATATTCCCAAGTCTGTGGAGTCGAGTTCGAATGTAAGGCATTAGCATTACTCATGATTAACATTTTTTATTTTTGTATTATATTAGTCATTGTTATTAGTATTATACTCATGAGCAACATTATGATTAAATTAAATAGTTATGTATTACATATGTACTAATTAAATCATTACTTATGAATCCCCCGTTTTCGTTAAAGGAGTGTTTCTCAATCTTTCTAAGTGTTGAGGACTCCATTTTGATAAGAAGACATTACTGTCGACTGCTCTCTTCCCACATGATAGTTCTATTTTTTTTAGTAGCAGTTGACTTTGATAATGTTTTTAAGGACTTTTAATTTTATTACCCAACAACATCATGGTCATATATTATTCATGCTGTATAATTTTTTTAGGGCTAAATAAAGATCAAGATGGCAGTGGTTGCTTTAGTTAAAAGTGATGAAACCCCCTTGAAACAAATTCTTCAGCCTCCCCTATCCCTGCCCTAAGATCTGTCACTCAAAGGTTTAAATTACTGGTCAAAACAATTCTTTATGAATTTGTTTTAAATATTTTAACCTTAAATGTATGATATTGCTTTTGCTATTGGAAAAAGTCCAGTAGGGTCTTCTTCTTTCTCAAAAAACACATGCTATTAAATAGAGGGAAAGTGATTAACAAATGTATTTTACACAAACAGAAATTTGTTAAATGTAGCAAACATTTAAACAGTTTTAGACAAGTGTAGACATGAGAAATTTCAGTGTCCTTACTTTATCTCTTATTTCTTATCATTATACATTATACAATAATTCTACCACTATGTCACTAGAGGATTGTTTTTTTTGTTTCTTCATTTATTTAGTGTGGAATTTATCCATATATATACTATATATACTATATATATATATACATATATACTATACTCTATAATGTAAAGTATGTTACAAAAACACTTCTCACTCATCAGAGCATAAATTATTTTAGTGTTCTTTCTGTAATTCCTTGAGAGTTAGCAATCAGGAATGCCCTCTTTCCCATTTCTTCAAAATTCAGAAGAATGCCCTGTAGAATTATATTGTCACTCAATTTCACCTTTCAGAGTGGTTAGTGCCCACACAAATTTGTTTCTGTGATTTAGTAAAAAACTGCTACTCATTAATAAACTAATTATAGTTGATTTTTTTGCTTTTAAAGTCTCTTTGTGAAAATTTTGTTACTTTGATATACCTGAAAATTTCCTAAAATGATGAGCCACTATCTTGTTTATTTAGAAAGAATAACTTTTGGGGCACCTGGATGGCTAAGTTCGTTAAGCATCTGCCTTTGGCTGAGGTCATGATTCCGGTGTCTCGGGATCAGGTCCGCATTGGGCTCCTTATTCAGTGGGGAGCCTGCTTCTCCCTCTGCCTGCGGGCTCCCCCTGGTAGTTGCCCCTCTCTCTCTGACAAATAAATAAATATTAAAAATCTTTAAAAAAACATAAAAAATAAAAAATAACTTTTGACATACCATTAAAAAATTAAATTTTTCTTGGTATTTTAATCTTATTTGAATTCAGTTAATTAACATATAGTGTATTATTATTTTCAGAGTTCAGTTATTCATCAGTTGCATGTAACACCCAGTGCTCATCATTATCACATGCCCTCCTTAATGCCTATCACCCAATTACCCCATTCCCCTACCCACCTCTCCTCAGCAACCCTCAATTTGTTTCCTATAATTGAGAGTCTCGTATGGTTTGTCTCCTTCTCTGATTTCATCTTGTTTTATTTTTCTTTCCCTTCCCCAATGATCCTCTGTTTTATTTCTTAAATTCCAATATGAGGGAAATCATATGATAAGTTTCTTTCTCTGACTGACTTATTTCACTCAGCATAATATGCTCTAGTTCCAACCATGTTACTGCATATGGTAAGATTTCATCCTTTTTGATAGCTGAGTAAAATGCCTTTGTGTGTGTGTGTGTGATATCACACACCACATCTTCCTTATCCATTCATCTGTTGATAGACGTCTGGGTTCTTTCCATAGTTTGGCTATTGTGGACATTGCTGCTATAAACATCTGGATGCATGTGCCCCTTCAGATCACAACGTTTGTATCCTTTGGGTAAATACCTAGTGGTGCAATTCCTGGCTCGTAGGGTAGCTCTATTTTCAATTTTTTTTTTTTAGCAGAACCTCCATACTGTTTTTCAGAATGGCTTGTACCAGTTTACATTCACACCGACAGTGTAGGAGGGTTCCTCTTTTTCTGCATTCTCTCCAACATTTTTCATTTCCTGACTTGTTAATTTTAGCCATCCTGATCGGTGTGAATGACTGGTATCTCACTGCAGTTTTGGTTTGTATTTCCCTGATGCCGAGTGATTTGGAGCATTTTTTCATGTGTCTCCTGGCCATTTGTATGTCTTCTTTGGAGAAATTGTCTGTTCGTGCCTTCTGCCCATTTCTGTTTTTTTTTTTTTTTTTGTGGAGGGGGGGCTGTTGAATTTGTCAAGTTCTTTACAGATTTTGGATACTAGCCCTTTACCTGATATGTCATTTGCAAGTATCTTCTCCCATTCCATAGGTTGTCTTTTAGTTTTGTTGACTATTTCTTTTGCTGTGCAGTTATTTATTTATTTATTTTTTAAAATCTTGATGAAGTCCCAATAGTTCACTTTTGCTTTTGTTTCCCTTGCCTTTGGAGATGTGTCTAACAAGTTGCTGTGGCCAAGGTCATAGAGGTTGCTGCCTGTGTTCTCTTCTAGGATTTTGATGGATGCCTGTCTCACATTTAGATCTTTCATCCATTTTGAGTCTATTTTGTCTGTGGTGTTAAGGAAATGGTCCAATTTCATTGTTCTGCAAGTGGCTGTCCAATTTTATAACACCATTTGTTGAAGAGACTGTATTTTTCTCTTTTGGATCGTCTTTCCTACTTTGTTGAAGAGTAGTTGACCATGGAGTTAAGGTTTCATTTCTGGGCTCTCTATTGTGTTCCATTGATCTATGTGTCTTTCTTAGTATTATTGAATGCATCCTTATGTTCAGCATGTTTCAGCTGCTATGGAAGTAAAATGAAGTATAATTAATCCAATAAACACATACAAATATGCATATATGTTAGGCTGGCCCAGGGCAAATACAGGGTTTACTGAGATAACAAAAGACACAGTTAAGGAGTTGCAAGCCAATTAAGAAACTGGGAATACATATATTAGGCACTGGAATGATGTATAATATTGCATGTTATAGTTAATATAACTTTTACTGTTTATTTTTTTCAATAGTGACCCATTAAACACTAGTTTAATTCTTTAAATCACTGCTCTATATAAGTGGTATGTGAAGCACTGCACCCTTTTTTATTCATGACTTATTTAAAGAATTGATTGTTAACAAAGAAACTATGTATTTTAATTATACTTCATATACCTTCCATCAATGGGATCCTTAGAGAATAGGTTTATGAGAGGCATAAAGAATTAAATTTGTATCACCTTTTATTGTTAAAAGTCAATGCATCAATAACTGATAGAAATAAATTCCACATGAGGGGTATTATGCTTTTATCCAATTTATAATTTTTATTTTATGTATAACTTTTAGGCGGTTCTGGCTTCCAAAATCTGATTGCTGCATACATTTTTTAAAAAAGATTTATTTACTTATTTGAGAGAGAGAGAAAGAGAGAGTGCATGCTAGCAGAGGGAGGGAGAAAGAGAATCTCCAGCAGACTCCCTGCTGAGTGCTGAGCTCAACACAGGGCTCAGTCTCATACCCGGAGATCACGACCTGAGCCAAAATGAAGGTCTGATGCTTAACCGACTGAGCCACCCAGGTGCCCCATGACTGCTGCATAAATTTAAAAATTTATCTTTCCTTTTATCCACTGAGGAATAAAGAAATAAAAGAAGCCTCACATTTTTGAACACCGGGCCTCTGTGAGATTGTTCTTTCTGACTTAGAAAAACACTGATTAATCACCTTCTCAGCCAATATTGTTCTTTAATGTTGAACCATATGCATTCTTAGAATTATAAAACATTTTTCTATTGGACAAAACTGGCCAAATATCTTTTTTTGTGTTTATGATATAAAGACAAAATTTAAATTAATTCCACCAGCAGAGGCTCTTGCAATGTAGAATGGTATACTACTGAATTTAAATAAACTCTCCACGCTTGTCATTTTACACAGATAGTATCATAAAACAAGTAATGACAGATTAAGACCTGCCTAGCAGAGGGAAAACTAAATTACACGACTTTTATTAAGGCATAAATAAACCCATTAACCATTATCTGGAATACCGATTAGTAGAAAGTGCACTGACAATTTTATTTATCAACATTAAACACAATTATTAATTACAGACCTGATGAATCTAGCAGCAAGCAGGCCATGGTGGATATGCGGGGACCTTAAGTCCATTATGTGAGAGGGATGATTACCAAAGTCCTGTGGGGAAATAAGTAATTGTCGTTGTAAAATTTTAATTGCCCTAGAATAAGGCAAATTATATTTTCTTGTCTGAGAATATAAATAGTATGACATTAAGGTAACAAGCTTCAGTAGTTGTAAATAGAAAATGAATTTATGTTAGGTTTGAAAACAAAGCAAAGAGTGATGATGAATTTTTGGTGTCATAGTGTTCAGTGTAAATGATATAATGTAAATACATGCAGATTTTCTTTACATATGTTGTTTAGTGGGTGAGCTGTTTTCTGCATTCCTTTTTGTCCTAGTGAAAATTAATGTGGGAGGGGGCTTTCTGAATGAATCACTAGAGGTGAATGGGAATTATATAACTGAAAAAAACATTTTAATTGGGTTGCTATTGGCAGGGTTGTGAAATGAACAGAGAACATTCACATCTTTTCTGCCTCTTTTTTCTTTTTTTTTCCCCCTGAAGATCCAAATTCCAGAATCTGTGGACATTTACTCATAGGTGCAGCCAAGAGTTCTTTTGCAAAACTCATGGATAAAGTTAGTCTGGCAATGGAGAGTATACCTGTACACAGTGGCAGGAGTATTACTTACATAGAAAAAGATTCTCTGGTTCAACGGCTGGCTCGTGGACTTCATAAAGTAAACACGCTGGCCCTGAAGTATGGTCTCCGTGGCCATGTGCCCATTTTGGTATGTATGCAATTTCATTAAAATAGTGACTTTAGAATTGTAAACTTAACTCTGAATCACACTCACTTGTAGTTTAAATTAGTTGTGCATGAATGTATTTAGATTAGATTTCATGTCGTCTTTAATGCAGTACATAAAAGAACTTCCAAGTAAGTGTCTAAAATATCCAAATACAAAAGTTCTGGCGTGAGTTGTGAATTTACTATTTTCTAGATATAGGCTGCCACAGAATGCTGTGAGACATAAACAAATGTCAGTTCCCTTTCCTAGCCATTAGATTATTTATTTTCTTTGGCTGTTGATTTTATATCAGCCACATTATTGGTCACATACAAAATAAAGCTTTCACCTCTGAGTGTCAGTTACAGCAAGTATCTTTCTCTGTATAATCCAGGATACATTAAAGTTGGTAAAGTGGCCATGGCTGCTGATTTATTAGTAAACATGTAGTTCCTATTTGTAAAATTGCTCTTGATTAACAACAGAAAAGCACGGCGTCATTACAGAAGCAAATACTTGGATTTACACAAAGACTGCACGCGGCGGAAGTGGAGCGCCGCTCACTGCGCTTGGAGGTCACAGAATTCAAACGCAGCGTGAATGAGATGAAAAAGGAGCTTGACAAAGCCCAGGGTCTCCAGATGCAGTTAAATGAATTTAAGCAGTCTGTAAGTATGTGTGATTTATAATACTGTGGCTCTATACTTCTGATAGATATATACACACAAACACATAGCCACGTGCGTATGATACACATACATAGAAATATTTATGATCCATATATCTATATATTTGTTTTAACTTTTGATTGTTTTTTTTGGAATAATTCAGAGTCCCATTAATAGAATTTCTTCTTCTTCCGAAAACCTCCCTTCTAAAATTCCCCAGTAATACTGCATCATATAAGTCAAAGTTGCTGAGCAACTAGATCCTAAATGTTCTCATTGCAAGAAGGAATGATAATTATGTCATGTGATAGGGGTGTTACCTAAAGCAATGGTAGTAATCATATTGTGATATATAAGTGTATCAAATCAACAGGTTGTACACCTTACATTTAAATCGTGTTCTATCACAATGATATCCCCCCAAACCAGAAGTTAATACCAGATGCTTAAAGGAATACTAATTCTCTGTCAGCAGAACTCATAGCCCTGTTAAAATATATACTCTGGCTGAAAGTGTAGAAAAAGAGGAAATTATATTTTAGGATAGATTAACTGCTTTAGCAAACAAACCCCCAAATGTATAAAAGAAAAATAATAAAATACTTCTCCCAATTGAGGAACCTGATGTTTGGAATGGGAGGTGGGATGTCCTCTCTTTTCCTTTTATACTATGTTGAGTAAACTAGATTATCTCATTTGAAATAAAATTGCTTTTCCAAAGAAATGTTCAGTCTGACTTCTGTCGAACTCATGTATTATTTAAGAAAACAGGAGGTAGTTGAGAAAAGACAGCCTGGATACCAAATAACATTAAGTCAAGATCAGAATGTATAAATCTATGAAGCACAGTAAAATGGAACTATCCGCATACTCCATTGGCCACCTGGGTTAGTCAGTAGCACTGCTGTTCTCAGGGTGAATATAGGAACATACGGTTACCCTGAAACTTCAGAACTGTGTCCAACTGATGATAGCTAATATAAATACAAATACAAAATTTGTTTCCTAAATCCAGCAGTAGGCTACTTGTACGTTCAACTTCAGTTTAAATGGCTAATTTGGAATTTACAGTTTTAACATTTGTGGAAAGAGAGTGGCAGATAGCAGTTTAGTTACTAATCCTATGATAATGTGAATTACTAATGTTAATTATTATTTCAAGTAGCTATGCCTTGAAAGGGCCAAAAGTTCTTATAAATTAGTCAGGTTAAGTAATTGTGAATTACCCTTCTGATTGGAGATAAGTAATAGTTTTCTTGTCAGTGAATGTCTAAAGACACCAGTTTTTGCCTCACTTTCTTAGTTTTTTGTTCAGAGAAGCTAAAATTATAGAGCTGCCTCAATATTTTTTATTATAAAAATAATATGTAATAAAAATAAAAAAAAGTGTAAAGAAAAAAGTAAAAGCACTCTAATCTTACGACATATAACCAATTAACACTGAATTGTGGATGGGTTTTGTTCCCTACATTATTGTGTGTGTACATGTGCAGATGCATGCTCTTATACACAGTTGTAATTTAGAATGATTTTTCATGTACAATATTGCAAAACATGCATACAAATGTTAATGTTTACTTATAGTTCTAGAAGCATTTTCTTGTGTCAGTTATTAATTCCATTTTAGGTAATTGAATACTGTTCTATAATATGGATATATCAAAATCTGTTTGACATAGTCTCCTGTTAATAGATACTTCTTTTTTTTTTCCAGTTTTCTTTTGTGAGTATATTTAAGTCATAAAGGGTTGTTTATACTTTTAAAAGCCTGTTCCTTTGGAGTGTGTCTCTGCCTCCTTTTGATTTGCTTTTAGTTGTGTATACTAACTAAATCTGGGATGTTGAGGCCAAAATGGATGGAAACAGCTATTGATACAATTTGAGATTTAGAATATACCCAACTTTTTTTTTTTTAAGGTGTAGATGGTCACGATTTTCCTGGAAATTGTTGCTTTCTGAAATATGTAAGAGGAATTCTAGGTATTCCTACAATAGGATTTCCTAGTCCCTAGCCAAGTATTAGGAAAACAAGTTAACATCTTATCTCTGATTAGTTTGGAAATAGTCAGGTCTCAGTTTTTAGGATCCAGAGAGAATGTTAGAGTTTGAAGAAAAGTTGCTAGAAGGTGACAGAATCCTCTTGTAAGAACTTTGGTTGAATAACTGACTTGGGGGAAATGCTAAGAATATATTCCAGAAGTGTTTAGTGTGAATTTCTTTCACTAAAGTATAGAAATAAAAATAGGATCAATTGGAGTAGTAATTGACGGAATGAGATTTTTATACTTTGACATACAGTTGGAAGGTGTGACATTATAAAGTGATGATTTCTAACATTTATGACCAAATTGATCCTGTATCAGGCACTGACCCTAAACACTTCAAGGAGTTGATTCATTTAGTCCTCTTATATCAGTAGTTGTTCAAAAATTATGATTATCTTTATTTTATAAATGAGGAACATGGGACATGGAGCAGCTGAGTAACTTGCCCAGAATCACAAAGTCTTATAGTAAGTAGAATTGACAAGATTTGGACCTGCATAATCTGGTCCAAAACAAATGCTTTTAACCACTTCACTATAGCGGTTAGCATCTATATCTAGTTGTGTTAATAAAGGGTTGTTTCATTAAAAACGGAACAGATGGAAAAATGATGCTACTTTCCTCTAAAAAATGGAGAGTATACTTGCAATCCTCATCTTTCCCTGAATTCAGTCAAAGCACATAGGAGGAAGATAAAATAGCTTCTTTATAGTTGGTCTAAAATTGTAATGTAAAGGGAAACATCCTGCCTGCAAAAGCTGTTCAGTGTTTTTATTGCTTCTGAGTACTGTGTTCATCTACTGACAGTTGTTCTTGAACAGCCAACTCCCATGATTTTTTTTCTCTTTTCTTTTTTTGCTTTATTGGTCCTTATAGCTGCTTTTCCACACCATTTCTTTCTTATTCTCCTTCGCTCTACTTGTTTGATCCTGTTTACTTTCTGAAGAGTGAACAGAATTGAGCCAGTCTCTGAGAGGGATAGATAGACAAGAGAGAGGCTAAAATTAGCCAAGTTTTAAGGTGAAGGAGAAATTTTGGAGGAGTGGGTGGAAGTCCTGGGAAATGATGGGCATCATGATTTATAGAGGGCAAGTGACAGGTGGTCTGATGGCGAGGAGTGATACTTTAAAACAACATAACAAATAAAAGGTAGAAGTAGTATAAAAATATCTGTTCATAAGACTGAGAAGAGCGCTGTGGCATCAGGGGAGAGAGGGATGGTAGGTAAGAGGTTGAAATGAACAGGAGTGCCCAGAGGAGGCCGTTAAAGCTGATGTTCTCGAAGTGGTGGGTTTAGCTATAATGGGACAATGTGGAGAGTAAGGCAGCTGTTAGGAGAGAGTACAAGATGAGTGTTCCTGCACATCTAAATACTGTAAAAGTATCAGAGATACATCCAATACAGGATCCTAGAGGACTCTCAGGAAATGAGGCAACTTTCTTTCCTCTGTGCTTGGGATCATTCCTGTTACCTTGTGTCGACTTAGGTAAATCATTCCCTATTTTTATGCTAGAATGTTGCTGTGTTTTTTATGTTATACTTTAAAATTTAATCAGTGTTGAGGAGTGTGTTACATCTACCTTTGAAAAGGCAAATAATAGTAAAAGACAGTTTCTTGTGGGAGGCAGCAGGCAAGGTACCTGTGGCCAAAATAAAAACTGAGTTAAAACTATATTATGATACAGAGAGAGCCAAGTAATAAAACTTATCCTTAAACTAAGTTTCTAGCAGAACGTTTCTTCTCTGCCTGAGATGCATGCTTGCTATTGTTTGGTCCATGAGGAAACTGTAGCCAGGCACATTTGTCTCATGTGGCAGAAAACTCAGAGATAAAGTCCACATTCAACTGTACTGGTTTATATATTCCAGATGCCTAGAATCAATAGGATTTTTTTATTCTGCTCTTCCCCCCTCCCCCCAAAATTAAAAAAAATTTTAAATCAATTTGCTTTATATTTGTGGTTAATTATATTTACCTTCAAATCTTTTCACCAATGGAAAAGTTATCAGTCTTAAATAGACATATATATTTATATATACAGCGTGGTTAATTGACTTGTACCGTGCCTTTTAGTTTTCCATATATGTTTCTCAGGGCGCTTCCCTTGTGTGAAACATTCCCACACTTTGTTCTTCAAGATCAAGATGTCTCTTTGTTGTCTGCTGTAATTAATTTTTCATTTGCTTAATTGTTTTGAACAGGAGAGATAATACATGTGTGTCCTGCCGTGGATTCCCCACCCTTTAAGGGATGGCCCCTGGCTAGAACTGTTTAGACAGATGTATTGCTCCATTCTTGAAAGCAGTCTTTAGATTTAGATGATACTGTAAAAACTCTGCTGTATACTCTGGCGCAAAGTTTTATTTGTAGATGTTCATATAGGAATATTCTTTCACTCAACAAATATCTGCTGGGCACTATTGAATACCAGGCACTCTACTATGTGTTGGGTGAGAAAGAAGAATGAGGTCTCTGCCCAGGGGTGTTCCCATCCTTAGACATGTAGTTGGTGGCAGAGTGCAGACAGGCAGTAAAAAAGGGAAGAGTTACATGAAGTGAATTTAGATAATGATAATGACTGTAAAGAAAATAATAGAATATGGTATGGCCGTGTGAGGAGTCTGAGGAGGGGGGAAGGGATGGTCTGGTAAGGACTCTTGAAGGAGAGGTTGTTTGACCAGGGAGACGTGAATAGTAATGTATGCCGAACACAGATTTTCATGTAATCACTTAAAAATCATCAGCACTCGTTAAAGGCTTTAGTTCCTGCAATTGCATTCTTTATAATACGTGCTCATGTATGAAAATGTAAACTGAGCATTATGGATTTATGTGAACTTGAAATAAGTTTCCTGAGATTTTATTTGATTAAAAATGATCACTTTGGGAATATAGCTGTTCGGTGTTAGAAACCAGAGTGATTTTTTAAATCTTGATTTGTGAGATTAAGAAAAACAAGTTGTACTTTTTTCATGTATCAGACACTTAGAAATGTGTGTGTTACAGTCTATGTTGGCAAATCAAATTCTGAAAATTAAATGATACAACCACGCAGCTAGCTTATAAGTGAATTTTTTAACCTCTTTTCAGAAATTGATCACCCATGAGAAGTTTGAAAGTGCATGTGAAGAACTGAATAATGCATTACTTCGGGAACAACAGGCCCAAATGCTACTGAACGAGCAGGCACAGCAGCTACAGGAGTTGAATTACAGACTTGAACTGCATTCCAGTGAGGAAGCTGACAAAAACCAAACTCTGGGAGAAGCTGTTAAGGTAGGACAGTATCTCTTGCGTAGTCGTTTGTTTCCTGTAGGTGTGGATCTTCCAGGGACTCATTTATATCTCCTGGCTAGGGAATAGAACCCAAGATCTGAAATTTTATCCTGTACAAGTTCATAAGGATGGAATGAACTTGGTTCTGGGACCTCAATTCCAAGTGTCCATTCACATGTATCAAAAATGTAGAAGTAGGTTTTACTTGATAGCTGAAAACAAAGTTGTAGGGGTCTTTCCAGTAATAATTACTATTTCAAGTTTTTTTTTTTTCATTTAACTTCATTAACTTTAACAAGTTTTCATTTAACTTGTTTCCTCTTCTCTAGTTCTTTTCTTTTACTTGTTTTATGCCTCCTGGACTTTGAAACTCTACGTATCTTTTGGATTTTGAAAAGTTCTGGGGCTGGGTCTGTCTGATTCTTATAGAAGTGCGTGTCTGGGGAGGAGGATGGTTTGATTAGGAAAAGTTGTTCTCTCTGTCATATATTTGTGGCAAAACTACTTAGAAGGGAAAAGAATAAAATAGTTGTCATTTAGAAAGTTTCATTAATGGATTTAGGACTGTGGTATCTTTGGGAAATGTTGACTATAAAGTATAATAGAATTGTACTGTATGTCTTCTTTGGAAAAATGGGTATTCATGTCTTCTGTCCACTTTTAAATTGGATTATTATTTTTTGGGTGTTGAGTCTTATAAATTCTTTATCTATTTTGAATATTGATCCTTTATTAGATATGTCATCTGCAAATATCTCCTTCTGTAAGTTGTCTTGTAGTTTTGTTGATTGTTTCCTTTGCTGTGTAGAAGCATTTTATCCTGAGGTCCCAATAGTCCATTTCTGCTTTTGTTTCCCTGGCTTCAGGAGATGTATCTAGAAGGAAGTTGCTATGGCTGATGTTAAAGAGATTACTGTCTGTGTTCTCCTTTAGGATTTTTATGGTTTCAAGTCTCACATTAGGTCTTGAATCCATTTTGAATTTATTTTTCTGTTTGGAATATTCCCATTTTTAAAAAAGATATTATTTATTTGACAGAGATACCACAAGCAGGGGGAGTGGTAGAGACAGGTTGAGAAGCAGGTTTTCTCTTGAGGAAGGAGCCTGATGCAGGGCTCAATCCCAGGATGCTGAGATCATGACCTGAGCCGAAGGTCAATGCTCAACAGACTGATCTACCCACATGGCCCACATCCATTGTTTTTTGATGAAACTAAGAGAGTTCTGTTGACTTGCTTGGGGTCTTCTGGCCTATAAATACAGAGACTGGGATTTAGTGTTTTAGAAAAAATTAGAAATTAAAAAAGAAAATACAGATGAATTTAAAGAAGGAAATTTTAAAAAGAAAATACAGATGAATTTAAAGAAGGAAATATAGATGACCTTAACGAAAAAAAAAAAAGGCCTCCTAGAACTCCTAGGATACTATTAATATTTTGGAATGTATTTTTCCTAATATGTGTATTAAGTTGACCCACTTGAAATTGCTGTTTTTATAAATGAAAGACAGACAAATGGCAGCAGTTTTGTATGGTTCAACCTAATATATATAGTTTTTCTTACATAAATGAGAATGTACATACTATTTCATAACATATTACTTAATATATATTAATAATAGTTGTAGACATTTTTACTAGCTGATATGATTCTGTGATATCAAAAATTTTTTCTTCCTTTTTTTACACAAATAATAAATCCCATTGTGTAAAAATAAGAAAATAGAAGAAAAATGAAAGTTAAGAGAATCCCAAATCACATCATCAGATATATCTATAGTCAAGATTTTGTTGTATATTATTTCAGTCCTTATGTTTTATAAATAATAAAAATATAACCAAATATAGGTTAGTGAAAATACAATAATACTGTTATCTATAATTTTTAATTTATTTTCTAAAATAATCATGTCAATAATTTCTTCCCATGCCAATAAATATAGCAGTGTCATCATCTTTCATGGCTGATGGAATTCTTTTGAATATGCATAGTTAATTAACCTAGTTTCTTTCACGTCAGTTTCCTTCCTTCCTTCCTCTTCCCTCCTTCCATGTAGTTCTAAGATGAGTAAACTTGTGGCTAAATCCTTATATACATATCTGTGATTATTTTTAGCACAACTTCCTAGATGAGGAATTGCTAGGTGAAAGGCCACACGAATTTTAAAATGTAAATATTACAAATTGGCCTACAGCAAATATTTATGAGTTAAGTTCTCTCCTAAAATGTATAGCAGTTTCACTTTTTACCCAACCTGGCTATTTTTACTTAAAAATTTTTGCCTATTTCATCAATATGGCCTTGTCACTCTAATTTGTATTTCTTTGATTACTAGTCAGTCGAACATTTTTAGAAATACATTGGTCAACACTTTTATGCTTCATGTCCTGTTAATAGATAATACAATTAACTAGAGTTTGACAAAGCGTATAGCTGTGTCCTATTGGAGTCTTTTCTTTCTGTAATAGTTTGGAGTTTGTGTTTAGGTGTAGTACCTTCCAGCAGATAAAAAGCTGTTCATATTAATTTCTTTAAAATGCCAGTAGCTTAAATATTATTGTCAGGAGTGGAGAATTGTTTAATTACTATCTCTTAATTAGAACTAGCAGGTGGTGATGTGAAAATGCTCTCTTGTGGGAGGCAGCACAGTTCAGCAGAAAAAGCACTGGCCTTGGAACAAGTATTTCCGAATTCAAATCCCCATTCTGTCACTTGGGCAAATAACTTAACCTTTCTAAGCCTCAGTTTCATCTTCTGCAAAATTAGGGATAATGATACTTATGTTACAGAATTTTTATGAGAATTAATTAGGATACTGATTGAAAAGCAAGTATATTGTTGATAAATATTCTTTTGTGTTTTTTCAGTAATAGTTAAATGAATAGTTTTTTTTTTTTTTAAGATTTTATTTATTTATTTGACAGAGAGAGATCACAAATAGGCAGAGAGGCAGGCAGAGAGAGAGAGGAGGAAGCAGGCTCCCTGCTGAGCAGAGAGCCCGATGCGGGACTCGATCCCAGGACCCTGAGATCATGACCTGAGCCGAAGGCAGAGGCTTAACCCACTGAACCACCCAGGTGCCCAAATGAATAGTTTTTTATTTGTCCTGTGCATAACTTTGTTTTAAAAAGTAAAGTGTCTTGCGATCCCTGAGTGACTCAATCAGTTAAGCATCTACCATCAGCCCAGATCTTGTTACCAGGGTCCTGGGATCGAGTCCTGCATTAGTCTCCCTGCTCAGCGGGGAGCCACTTCTCCCTCTGCCTCTGCCTCTCCCCCTGTTTGTCTTCTCTCTAATAAATAAATACAATCCTAAAAAAAGATAATAAAGTGCCTTGCTTCTTTATAAAAACAAAATAAGTTTGTGAATACAAGATATGGAAAATACAGAAGAGAAAACAAGTTACTTATAACATATCATCTGAAAACAACCAATTAACATTCTGGAGTTTTGTTTTTAGTCATTTTTCTATATGTAATAGTTACTTTATAAATCATACGTTGGATGTGATGTTCAGAAAGGCCTTCCTTTATGTTACAGCTAGGTTTTGGCCAAGATACTTCCTTTATTGCAGCAGTGCATCAAAGAGTAAAGGAATCTCCAAGGACAAAAGTATTCTAACACCAACAGACCCCAATGCGTGGAATCAGCGTTAGCACTGTGAACGGATGTGGGGCTTACCCTGCAGGCAGATATCAAAACCAATGTTAGAAGAGCTTTGGGCTCTTTTAGAAGGAGACAGAGCTTTGGGCTCCACCAGCAGATCAGGCCTTGAGCCTGAGGCTCCCACACTAAGGAACGGCCTAGTAACCTGAGTGGGATAATTTCATGTCGGTAGTGTCTGGGCAGAAGCTAGTGGAAGATTTTCTCTGAAAGAAAGCTTGCCTAATTTAGTTCTTTCAGGAGCCCCTCACCAGATGGAATTCAACAAAGAAACTGGCACACAGACATGTATGTTAATCTTATATTCAGCCGCATTGCTAAACTCTCTTACCACTTTGAATAATACTTGATCTGTACTTTCTAGGGTTTTCTACACAGAACATTATATTATTTGTTCTATAGTGACAGTTTATTTTTCTTTTCCGAACCTTTATCTTTATATTTTTTCTGACTTCACTGGTAGTGTTCAGTGCTGAGTAGGGGTAGGGGCAGCAGGCATCCTTATCTTGCTCTCTGCCTTGAAGAGACTCTTTCTTAAGTCTATCCATTAAGAAGGAAGTTTGCAGTGTGGAGATTCCTTAAGAAATTAAAAATAGAGCTTCCCTATGACCCTGCAATTACACTACTGGGTATTTACCCCAAACATACAGATGTAGTGAAAAGAAGGGCCATCTGTACCCCAATGTTTATAGCAGCAATGGCCACAGTCGCCAAACTGTGTAAAGAACCAAGATGCCCTTCAACGGACAAATGGATAAGGAAGATGTGGTCCATATACACTATGGAGTATTATGCCTCCATCAAAAAGGGTGAATACCCAACTTTTGTATCAACATGGACGGGACTGGAAGAGATTATGCTGAGTGAAATAAGTCAAGCAGAGAGGGTCAATTATCATATGGTTTCACTTATTTGTGGAGCATAACAAATAACATGGAGGACATAGGGAGATGGAGAGGAGAAGGGAGTTGAGGGAAATTGGAAGGGGAGATGAATCATGAGAGACTATGGACTCTGAAAAACAATCTGAAGGTTTTGAAGGGGCGGGGGGTGGGAAGTTGGGTGAGCCTGGTGGTGGGTATTATGGAGGGCACGGATTGAGTGGAGCACTGGGTGTGGTGCATAAAAAATGAATTCTGTTAATGCTGAAAAGAAATAATAAAAAAAAAGAAGCAAATTTGCTACAGGTTTTTAGTTGATAAATCTTTATAGGGTTAAAGGAGTTTTCTTCCTGGATGATGCATAAATAAAAATATTGTGAATAAATGTTGGATATTATCCCATACATTTTTATGTATCTGTGGGGATAATTATGATTCGTCTCCCTTATTCTGTTGGTGTGTTGCATTATATTAGGGATTGGCAAACTATGGCCCACAGCTTGGGTTTGTATGGCCCGTGAGCAAAGAATGGTTTTTAATGTTTAAAGGATCTTAAAAAAACAAAGAAGCAGCCCAAAGAACATGTGACAGGAACTGTAGGTGAGCAGAAAGCCCAAACTATTTTGTATCTGAAGTTGCTGATTACATTATTCAGTATTCTAATGTTAAGCCAGCCTTGCATACCTAAGTCAACCCTGTTTAGTTGTGTTGATTTTTAAAAATACATTTCTACACTCAGTTTATTAATTTTTCACTTAGGACTTTAAAATCGATGTTCTTAATTTGATTGTTTTATTATTTATCTCTCTCATACCGTCCTTGTCATTTTCATGGTATCAAAATTTTGCTCATGTGAAAGGACTTCCCTTCTTACCCCAAACACATGGAGTGGACACTAGATAATATATCACAAACGAATTGTGCAGTATATAGCCGAGCTTAAAGTGAAGTGAGTGAAATGCTGAGAGACTAGAAAGAGAGAGGATATCCACAACCAGGCAGTGAGAGGAGGCGAAGTGTAGGGAGCTCACTGTGGTGTACACATCAAGCTGGGGGCTAGAGTTGGTAATCCCAACGTTAGGGAAATCCAGGCTTCCCTGAGATTAGACTAGGAAAGAGCTACCGGTGTGAAACTGGGGGTCGGGAAGGGCTGCCCCATGGGGAAGTGGAGAGGAGATGTTCCTGCCTGCTAGCTACAGGGGAATTTGATAGCTACTCTGGACATCGGGTAGGGGAAAAAGTCACAAAGGAAACGGAAGGCCAGGCTTGTGTCACCCATGAAAGTCAGGTCTTGGTTTATGCTCCCTTCATGTCCAAGGGCTGCCCTGCTGAGCAGTGATCTTCTGTATGGCAAACTATGGCCTTGCAGAACCCATGTGACCTGATAGAAGAAGGCTTGAGAATATTCAGTAGGGGTGCTTTATAGAGCACAGGAGACTTTTATGGGAAGTTCAATATTACAACCATGTGAAGAAATGAATTGCACAACAAATGAGAAAATTGTACCTCAGGTGGTAGGAATACTAAATGTTGAAAGGTACTTTATTTATTTTTTTTTAATTTTCACACATTTAAAAATTTTTTTCACACTTTATTCATATCATGCTTAGCAGGCATTGTACATGTAAAATGATGCTAAGTTTTTAAAAACTATTCCCATTTATACAACCAGTGAACAATATATGGGGCAGCCTTAGACCTCTCTATCAACAAAAGGAAGAAAAACTAGCTTTATAAAGCAATTAAAGATGAGCCGATAAAGCCTGAGATGAGGAAGACAAAAGCAAACAGAATGTATAAGAGGCTTTCTTTAGACAATATGGAATTTTTGTGTGTTTAGAGAACATGATTGTATGTGTGTTGTGTGTGTGAGAGGGAGTATGTCCATGCTGTTTGTTCCCCTGTATCAGTGTAGATGGTTTTGTATTAGAATGGATTCTCCAGAGAATTGTGTGTGTTTGCGTATATACATAAGTATGTGTATATATTTATGTTTTTCATATGTACAGAGAATGTTCATCCTTGTAGTTATGAGAACCCAGCCAAATACAGTGGACACTCTAAAGAGACAAAGAAGGATGTAGGCGGAGATTTATCATAAGGAATTGGTTCACACAGTTGTGGAGGCTGGAAGTCCCAGGATCTGCAGTTGGCAAGCTGCAGACCCAGGAGAGTCGGTGGTGTAGTTCCAGTTAGAGTCTGGAAGCCTGCGAAGCAGGAGAGACAATGGTGTTAGTTCCGGTCTGAGGTCCAAGTCTGATTGAAGAGATGTCCCATCTTGAAAATAGGCAGAAAAGGCAAATTCTCCCTTTTAAGACTTTTCAGGTTGAAAGTTATTTTAGATTATACTTTAAGTGTTTTTAAATATTGTGAGAAATAAGGTATGAATAGAAATTATAAGACATGAAATGAAGATGTCATTGAAATTAAAAATGCAGTGAACAGTTTGAACTTTGGGTAGACATTGAAGAGATGTTAGGGAACTGAAAGATAGTGAGGAAATTACCCACTCTGCAGAGACAAAGTGGTGGAGAATAGGAAGTTAATACCAACAAAAAAGAGATTTACACATACACACACATATACATAAAAGATTTTATTTATTTATTCATCAGAGAGAGAGAGCTAGAACAAGTAGGGGGAGCAGCAGGCAGATGGAGAGGGAGAAGCAGACTCCCCGCTGAGCAGGGAGCCTGATGCAGGACTTAATCCCCAGGACCCTGGGATCATGACCCAAGCCAAAGGCAAACACTTAACTGACTGAACCATTCAGGCATCCCAAGAATGAGTTATATTTAATAAAAGAATGAAAGTAGAGTAAAATGGACTGAAAAAATGTTTAATAAACTTTTAGAAGCAGAATCAGGACAAAGCAATATTTTGAGCAAGAAGGACTAAAAGTTTTATAGATTTAAAGAAAGTAACTTCTCAAATTAAAGGAACTCACTGAACTGTGAGCAGGATGAAAAAAATGAATAAGCACCTAGAAACAGAGTAATGAAATCTATAGAGTAGCAGAGACAAAGAGAAAATCTTAAAATCTGTGGGCTTAGGAAAGTGGCTTTTTTTTTTTTTTTTTTTTTTTTTTGTCAGAGAGAGTGAGTGAGCGCAGGCAGGCAGAGGCGCAGGCAGAGGCAGAGGGAGAAGCAGTCTCCCTGCTGAGCAAGGAGCCCGATGCTGGACTCAATCCCAGTACGCTGAGATCATGACCTGACCCGAAGGCAGCCGCTTAACCAAGTGAGCCACTCAGCCGTCCTGAAAGATGATTTTCTGTTGCTGATTGTGAATTAGTGGAACTAGTTTAATAGTTATAAAATTCTCCAAGATCTCAAGTCAGCAAAGGGAACATGGTTTGAAGGCGGGAATTACATGGATCTAGCATACCTCTCTATGATTGGGAGCTGTAGACAAATGGATATGGAAAATGTCATATGGAAAAAAGTGGAACAAGTCAAAGATTTATTATCTTTTCCCCACTTCCCCACTCCATTCCTAAGGTATTTTGCATTGTTTGTCTACAATATCATTAGTACTACTGAACATCTGAAACAGTTTTATTTTTAAGATTTTATTTATTTGAGAGAGAGAGAGAGATTGAGAGTGCATGAACAAGGCGGGGAGGGGTAGAGGGAGAAGCAGACTCCCCGCTGAGCAGGGAGCCCAACACAGGACTGGATCCCAGGATGCTGGGATCATGACTTGAAGTGAAGGCAGCCATTTAACCAACTGAGCCACTCAGGTGCCCCACCTCTGAAGCAGTTTAGTTAGGAAGCATTTCTTTATTTCATATGTAAAGTACGTTTTTATTTATTTTTTTCTTAACTTTAAGCTTAGATTTAAATTTAGTCACATTTATACGAACCATTTCATCTTGGATTCTGCCTTACATATATTTTTTTAATGACATACATGAAAAAATGATTAAAATAAGCAGTTACAGTAATGAGAGAGTCAACCTGTGAGGTAAAATAGTTTCAAGAACTAATACAGAAATTTGTACCTGAAAATGGGCTGATGCTCTAACCGACACCAAAGTATGAGGCATTGGCTTAGAACAGATTAGAGGGATAGTTCTCTTATTCTCACCTGTTACCTAGCTGGGTGCAGGGTCATCACCATTATGGTCAATGCCTGCATGCACATGTGGGCATATGGAAACAGGCACACCAGGAAGGAGGTACCTCCAAGAGTCTTGGAGTACTTATTGGTTTGTGGCACTGACTGGAAGCAAACAGATTAAAACCTGCCAACCTTTTGAGGCAATTGTGTTGCCTCAGAAACCACAAGTCTGGGCTAAAATAGTTTAAAACTCTTCGAGCCTTAAACAACAAACCTTAAATGAACTATCATTTTAGTCAATGCACAGAATTCTATACTATAAATATCATGGTTTATTTAGTTATTCATTTGCTGATGGGCATTAGATCTGTGCATTTAGAAAAAATATTAATAGATTAGAGTAAGGAGAAACTGAATTAACAGTCCTGAAATGACATTGGTTATATGAAGAGATTTTTTTTTTTTAAATTTTGCTCTCTCCCTACTAAGTTTGACATTAAGAATGAGTAAATCATTAGGATTAGAATACAGGTATAACTCTAGTCATTCCTCATTTTTTTCCTGAGAAAAGTTAGGTACCTATTAAATTCTGATAGCTTTCAATTATATCTGAAATATATTAGATGTATTTATTATTTATAGAAAATTTAAATATTTTTATATTTATAGGATAACTTAATAAAGCCAGTAATCTTTCTCTAAAGTTAAAAAATCACCCCAGATTTATCTTTCTTAAAAAATAAATTTTGTTCATCTAATAAATACACATATTTGAGCCATTGCTGTGTGGAGAGGATAGCACTTGACTTTGTGGAGAATATGTTGAATTTAAAAAAGAATACCATTATCTTAATGCTTAGTGAGATTTTTGATATGACAGTGGGAGAGAGCTTCTGAAACTATTATAAAATCTTAAATTCTCTGAATTGTCACAGTTTTGGAATTCTGCAGACGTTGGTTGAGAGAAAATGGCTTAGGGAAAAAATAAAGATTTATTCACAGTAAGTCTTCCAAATAGTTCTTTGTCTAATTTGGGTCCGGCTCTTATTTACATGCCCTTTTTGGTCATCATTTTTTAAAAAGAATGAGCATGGGTGGGGTGGGGGGAGAGGGAGAGAGAAACTTTAGCAGACTGCTTGCTGAGCTTGGAGTCCAACTCGGGACTTGATCTCAAAACCCTGAGATCATGACCTGAGCTGGAACCAAGAGTTGGTCGCTCAACTGACTGCACCACCCAGGGGCCTCAGCATTTTTGTCATCATTTCTGTCACCTGCCTACTTCTACTATCTTGTCTAGTGTCCATCAACCGGCAGCAGACTCACAGGGTCTCAAAGACGTCTCTTTCAAGCTCCCTGGATTGTTCCTCACCTTCCTGCAGCTGCTCTGTTTTTTTTTGCTTATGTCTCAATTTTAATAGAAAATTAACCTGTTCTTTATTATTTTCCATTCTGAAACATAATTACACTTAGATTATGGATGGGAAAGAAGCAAGAAGAAAGAGTATGTTTTAAAAAATTCAAATGGAATAATTTGCAGGGATTTTTGGAGTTGGATGACAAAGGGTCACATTTTATGAATATTTACCTTCTTTTTGTTAAAAAAGTACTAACTTTTATATTATTACTAAAATTATTTGACATACTCTGGGGGTATAAAAGGTGACTATTGCACCGAAGCCACTTATTTACATAATTTTGAATAAATAGCCATATTTTCTCTAGTAGCTTTTAACAAAAGGGGCCTCAAATTCATTTACCTTATAAAATTTAAACATTTTTTACTTGATAAACCCTGATTATAATAATAATTAACATCTATCACATAACCCACTTTCATAAACTAGGATTATTAACGTCATTACTTAATTTAAGTCTTATCATTTTTTACTTTAATCCCATATATTTTTTTATCTTCCTAATGACTTATACCATTGAGACCTAAAGGGTAGTCAATTATATTTCAAGGTCAGAGAAAAAAGAAATTAAGAAAAAACAACAGCTCTGAGAACATTTTTTAAAAATATTAATTTAGCAGAGAAGATTCAAGCTAGAATCTAGAAGATTCATAAAAAGTTGTTATTTTTATTTTGTTAATCTGAACAACATAAAAATATATACTAAAATAAAATTCCTTTTCTGTTTAAACTTACCATGACATAATTTACTTTTTTTTGAAGTGTATGCTCTCATATATAATTTTAAAATGCCTTCTCCATGTTTAAATTTGTGGTCAGCAAGGGGCAATTTGAGATTAGAGTTGACATGTTTCTTAATTGAATCTAATCTTTGGTTAGATCAAATTTTAAATATTATTGAAAGTATTTTGAATAATACAGTTTAACTTTATGTAAAATTTTTTGCAAACATTACCTAATTTGTTTTTCTGATAAAACATGATCAAAGTAAGAAAAATTTTAAAAACATAGGAAAAAAACTCCAAAATATATGGAGATCCGTTGTCACACATATGTAACCATCATTCATATTTGGCAAATAAAACTGGAAGTCTGCTATATATAGTGCTATATCTTGTTTTTTAGGCAGAGTGGTATTACTTTGACATTTACATTCACACCATTCTGGCATCTGTTAGAATTTAGACGATAGGTATGCCAAAGTAGGAGCAGACACCAGTTAGAGGCTAACACTATGATCTAGACCAGAGATAATGGTGGCTTGGAACAGGGTGCTCGGAGTAAAGAATAATGAGATTCTGGATATATTTGCATTTTGATGGTAAAATGTGCAGAATTTCTGGTGGATTAGGTGTGACGTGTGAAAGAGCGGAGTCAAGGATAATTCTAACAACTGGGTGGATGGGGTTGGCAATAAATGTCAATGTTAAAATTATTTAAGAAGTCTATCTTAATAAGCCATATCCTATTCCATCTTATGTTAAAATATAACTATTTTCTCATTGTTGGATATTCAGAATGTATCCATTTTCCACTATTAAAATTAAGATGAGTACTTCATATTTAAGTCTTTGACTACACAGCTGATTATATTCTCAGGATAGAGCTCAAGAAGCACGATTTATTGGGTCAAAATATAGATACTTTTAAATTGGGGTGTGTGTGTGTGTGGTGTGTTTAAGACTATGAACATTTTTTTTCAGATCTGTATTTCTTCTGGTGTATATATCTGAAAAAGTATATAAGAGCACCTGCTTGGGGTGCTGGGTGGCTTAGTTGGTTGAACGTGGGGCTCTGCTTTTGGCTCAGGTGGTGATCTCAGGCTTGTGAGATCAAGCCTTGCATCGGGCTCTGAGCTCAGCATGAAGTCTGCTTGAGATTCTCTCTCTCCTACTCCCTGTGCCCCTACCCTCCTCAAATAAAATAAAATAAATAAATAAATCTTAAGAAAAAGCACATATTTGACCCCATTTTCACCAGCATTGGATATCATTAGATATTACCATGAAAACACCAGTCAAAGCCAAGAACATTTACCAGTGTTACAGGTAAGGAAAGCTGTATGTTTTTGGTTTTGTAGTGAGCATAAAATGAGCAATGAATTTTCTACCACATAGGTGTTTTTTTGTTCAAATAATTTTGTGTAAAGTTAATTTGTTATTTGTAGTGTAGTTGTTTATTATTATTATTATTATTATTATTGGTCGGGGAAGAACAAAAGGAGAGAGGGAGAGAGAAAATCTTAAGCAGACTCCACACTCAGTACAAGCCCAACACAGGGCTCGATCCCACGACCCTTAGATCATGACCTGAGCAGAAACCAAGAGTTAGGAACTCAACTGACTGAGCCACCCGGATATTCCTATAGTGTAGTTTTAGAAAAGAGGTAGAACAAACATTTCTGAGTATATGCTTTAGTTAGACATATTGGTAAGGCACTTCATAATATTTTATTTAACAGTTGTGACATTTTAAGAGAAGAATTATTGCTTACATTGTGTAGATGAAGAAAAAATAATTGGAAAAAAAGTTGATAATATATATGATGTGAGGCTGCTTTTTATAAAAGCCGGATGTGTTTGTTAATATTGCTTAGAAGGTTTTTCTTTAAGATCCTTAATAGCTTTAAAGAGTGTTATGGTTGGAAATTTTAATATTAATTTATTACAGCAGAAAATTTTCATATTTAAGAAAAATAAAATGCTTCACACGTTTTTAGTTTTTAAGATTTTATTTATTTGTTTGCAAGAGAGAAAGTCACAGAGCATGAGCAGGGGGGAGGAGGCAGAGGGAGAGGGAGAAGCAGACACCCCTTGAGCAGGGAGCTGGTTACGGGGTTTGATCCCAGGGTTCTGAGATCATGACCTCACCTGAAGGCAGATGCTTAACTGACTGAGCCACCCAGGTGCTCTGCTTCACACCTTTTTAAAAGAAAATTGATAAATGCCACATATTTTTTTGGTATATCATAAGAATATTTTATGACAGAACAGAAAATTATTTGCCTTTGAACAAAGTCATTCTAGGGGTCAGTTTTAGAAGATATTATTGCTGTTAGACTTGAAAGAATGCATATTTCTATCATCTATCATATATTGCCTGCTTAAAGAAAATTCAGTAGTAGTGAATCTGATTTTCCCCTATCAAGCCATTTAATCATATTCTGAATTAGGCTACACGGTAGAGAAAAGTCTCTTTTGAACTTTACAAAAAGGAATTGTACAGTTCATTATCAAAATTTCCATTTTATTAAAAAATGACATTGATGTTTTGGTTTTAATCATATTCATATATATATATACAGATATAATACGTATATACAGTTATATGTATATACATACATATATACTCCATATAAGTAAATTACATAGATTTTATTTATATGTTTACATATAATATATAGTGCAAGTTGTATATAGCAATTCTATATATAACTATTTCTACTTATATATTAGTTGTGTATGTAAATATACACACTATACATCTAGGTATATCCGCATGTATGTTGGAAAGTACACTGGTAAAAACCCATTTTATGACATGTTTTGGGTGTGGTCTTTGTCATTTGCTTGTTAAGTCTTCTGTTGGCTCCTTGCCCTTAGGTTGTTTCCAACAGTTAGTGGTATGCTGCCCCCAGGTGGTAGCAAGTGCTTTGATTTACTTGATCTTATGGTCTCCATTGACAAAGCTTGGGCTTTCCCTAAGACCTAGAACTCTGAATTTCACAGGATTTTCTTTTTTTTGTAATTAATAAAAATCTTTATTAAAATAGCTAAACATAGCAAAGTCCATGCAGGAAACTGGCTGATTTCTCCATGGTAAACTCTTAAGAAACAGTATTTGTGTACAATTTGATAGCTCTCTTACTAATCCATTACTATTGTCTTACCTCTAGACTCCTCATTGTACTTTGTGTACAAATGGTCCCTTATAATTTGCTTGGACAGCCTCTGGTGGTCCAATCATTGCCTGAATTCCAACATAGCTCACAGTATTATTATGAGATAGTCATTATCTACATGGCTTGAGACTTGAGGCCAGTCTGCTGTTAAAATGTTTCCTTTCCTCTTGGGTTCTCAGACTTTGATGGCGGTAATCCACTTACTATGCTTACGGAAGTAATAATAAATAAAGAGATGGAAGGAGTTTACTTTTCTCCTGCTCTAACTCTCCCATCTCTTTTCTCATGGTAGGCAGGCAAAACATAAGGAGAATCACCCCAGCTTTTCTTCTACCTCCATCTATGGCTAAATCTCAGATGACAGTACTTTTTAGTTCACCCTATTAGAAGTAGAACCTATTGATTTGCTTCTTTTAGCTGTGGACTTCTGCCTTAATACAAAGCACATAACTGATAACTGAAAACACAGACAGGTAGTAAGTGAGGCCAGGCAATGAGTAGTTCAGTTATCTTACCATTAGTTCAGAGAATGTTCCTCTGATGATGTAGGCAGAGTGGGAATGTAGTTATCACACCTGGCGAATCTCATGAGGACCTTGAATATCTTACCAACAATATCACTACTGTGGACCAGAAACTCTGTTACATTTTCTGTAATGCTCACGGTTACTTGGAAAGATGCATATGATAATACACAAATATAAATGTATAATGAATTAAGGATCAGAGTTATTAATGCATTTGCCCAGAATCACGTGTTTGTAGGTTGTGGCATATCAGTATTTCAGTTCAGGATCTGCCCAACTTCATAGCCCATCCAATACAGTATTTTCTTTCAGAATCTGGGGCATTTTATTTTCTCTGATGGATTTTTTTAGAAAAGCAGATTGGTTAAAATATCTAGAAATGGAAATTGGAATAATTCTAGAAATGTCTTCATCTGCAGCTGTTCAGCTTTCAAAAGCTTATCTTCACGTGAGTGTTGGTAATTCAGCCTACTTCAAGTTTAGCTCAGTCTTGGCGGCAGGAGAGCACCGAAATGAGGCAGATGCTAATCCTCGGAAGGATTAACGTTCTTACTTTGTGGAATGATCCTGGATAGATGCTTCAGAATTCAACCTCATTTTCTCCTGCTTCCCCTCAACCCCCCTCCTTCTCTCTCTCTGGAACACCTATTAGTCTGTCAAAAATTGAATATCCTGACTTGATCCTCTGTGGTTCTTACATTTTGTCTTACATTTTCTTTTTGTTTTTGATTCTGATCAAGTCTGTATGTTTAATTTTTCTGTTCAAATATTTTATATTACTCATTTTTAATTTCTAAGAATTGCTGTTCTTTCTCTAGTTTTTTTTATAACATCCTTTTTAAAACATGGCTTTTGTGTGTTTAATAGACAAACAATTATTTAAATTCTCTTTCTTCTGAAGTCTCTATGTATCTTTCCTGTTTATTTCTCTCGCCCCCTTTCTTTCATGTGGGGGGCTGTCAAAGACTGTATTGTATAGAGATAGCCACAGTAATATTTCTAGTCCTTCTAGTCCCTGGAAGATACTTCCATAATCTTACCAGCCCAATATTAAGAGGTCAAGTTTGTTTCCCTTTCCTTGAGATTGGGTGGGCCTTTGTGACTCCTCCTGTGAAGAGCATTAAGGAAGAAGTGATACTGCCTGACTGTTAGCACTAGGTCATAAAAGGCACCCTGGCTTCTGCCTGTTCATTCTCTTCTCTTGCTCTTGGCTTCTCTTGAGTTTCTCTGTCAGTGTTCTCTGGTGGAATCCAACCATTGTTCTCTGGAGGCCCAGGCCACATGGTGAACTATGGATGGTTGTTTTCAGGTCTGATGCAACAAGCCAGCACCCATCTGCGGCCAGACGCATGTGAATGAGCCTTCTGATGCTTTCACACTAGCCTGCCACCAAGGCTCCAGTTCTCAAGGAGCAGACACTTGCACTCCTTGCCATGCCTCGTCTTACTACCCAACCCACAGAATCCATGAGTCTGATAAGTGGGGGGTTTCACACCACTATGTTTGTTCTGCACCCCTAGTAACTGGAAGGTTGTAGGTTGTGGCATCAGTATTTCAGTTCAGGATCTGCCCAACTTCACAGCCCATCCAATACAGTATTTTTTTTTTTCAGAATCTGGGGCATTTTATTTTCTCTGATGGGTTTTTTTTTTTTTTTTTTTTTTTTAGAAAAGCAGATTGGTTAAAATACCTAGAAATGGAAATTCGAATGATTCTAGAAATGTCTTCATCTGCAGCTGTTCGGCTTTCAAAAGCTTATCTTCACGTGAGTGTTGGTAATTCAGCCTACTTCAAGTTTACCAAATTCATGGTAGGATTAGATTGGTTGTTCATATTTAAAAATGAAAAAAAGGGAAGACTTGGTCACTGGTTTGCTTTCTTCTAGAGCGAAGGGCTGTAGGCTGGCTGTTGGGCTGGGTGACCCCCAGATGAGCATGCTGGTCTTTGTTCTGTGGCACTAATGCTCATGGCTGAGCTGCCTGTTTCTCCCCTCACTCACTCACCCAGTTCTTGTTTGGTTTTAGTTCTGTTTTGCTTGCAGGTAAAACAGGTTACAGTGGGTTCTGCACGGTTGGGGAAGGACTTGTGGGTGTGGTTGGACATTCTGAGTACTGTCCTTCCATGCATTTCTGTCTTCTGCATCTTGACTTCCTGCTGCCTTTACTGTGCCTCATGCTTTCACAAACATCTGCCAGGTGGTAGGGCAGCACTCCTCTGCTCTGTCCCTGTCTTCCACACGTCCTCGAGGCTGAAGGCTGTGGCCCCCTCTTCTGGGTTTCATCTGAAGTCTTCTGTTCATGATCCCTCTCCCTTTACTTTTGTTTGTTGATCCTTTTTCCTAGAATGGAGTTTTGATGGGGGAGAGGAGTCATCTTGAATTGGACTTTGGGCCTCCTTGAATCGGTTGTCTGACTGTATATTTTTATAAAAATCTTCCATTTCATTCAAATTTGAGAATGTGTTCATATACACGGACTGTGCCATATTGTTCCTCATGATGCTTAAAAAAAAATCTCCATATATCTGATATTATCAGCTCCTTCTTGTTCCTGATTTTGTGTATATGTGTCTTTAATCTCATTAAGATTATTGGGTGAGAGAGTGCCCTGAGTTTTGTTCCTTTTAGATTGAATTGTCCACTTGGGTTAAAAAAAAAAAAAATCTAGTTATTCTCGGACCTCTAGTTTGTTGTAGCTGAATAAACAGCTCCACTTCTAAGCTATCCTTTCTTTGTGCCTGAGCAGTTAATGTGAGAATTCTCCATACCTGACCTGCTTTCCTGTGGGCCAGAATCAGGGAAAAGGATTAATCTTGTTATTGCTTATAACTCATTTTAAAAAATCTGAGGTGAGGACCTTTCTTTTTTAGACACCTTCAATACTTGGGCTTCCTAAGAGGGTTAAGGTAGAGGCTATAGGAATAGAGAAGAATAAAAGATGAATTAATATTTTACTGTGTAAGATTAATAGTTTTCCTAACAGAAAGAGATTAGGGTGGGAGATCAGTTTGGGGAATATAAGAAAGATTAGGATTTCAGTTTTTGGTTTTATTTAATTTGAGAGGATCATACATTTGAGTGAGGAAAGGTATAGTTGGCGGTTGTGGTCAAGTGTCGCCAAAGTAGTAAGGAATAGAGGAAAGATCTTGAAGTGTGAGAGAGCAGACAAATGTAGGAAAGATCTAAATTTGGAAGCCAGCAAGAAAAAGAGGAGGTAGAAAAGAGCAGGACCTAGGAAAGTCCTACGTGAAGAATTTCATTGGAAGTTTGTTTAATGATGTCACATGCCCAGAAATATTGCATAGTAACTTTGAATCTATGCCCAACACTTTAAGATATTTCTTCTCATGCTAGATTTATATGTAGAAACTCTGTAAAAGGAGATAGTTTTCAAAGGAGATATTTATTCAGCAACTAGTGAATGTTCCTTTTTGCACGGACATTGAAGTTCATGGGAGAGAACAGACCTGGGAACACTCGTGTGTTATGCAGAACGGAGAGAGATGCAGAGATACGGGGTGCTAGGGAAGTCTGAATGATATTATTTGTAGAAACTATAGGTCATCAGAGAGTTGTTAAGTTTTACATTAAAACTATCTCTGTAGCATTATTTTGCTCTTTTCTAAAAACAGGTCTGTAAATTAGCTGCTGTTAATAAGTCAGAGAAAGACAAATACCATATGATTTCACTCAGATGTGGGGTTTAAGAAACAAAACAAATGAGCAAAGGGGGAAAAGAAGAGAGAAAGCCAAACCCAAGAAACAGACTCTTAACTCTAGAGAACAAACTGATGGTGACCCGAGGGGGTAGGTGGGGGATGGGTGAAGTAGGTGATGGGGGTAAGGAGCTCACTTACCATCAGCTCCAGGGCTTGTAGAGAATTGTTGAATCACGGTATTGTATAACTGAACTAATCTAACACTAAAACCTCTCCAAAAATTTGCTTCTTTTGATTTGCAAAAATAATTACTAGGGTGTGTGTACCTTTAGTGGACCAGTGAACCTCCTCCTTGCCTGGCACACAGAAGAGGCGGGGCTCTGGCCGTTGGCGTGTTGAGTCCTGCCTGTGCTCCGAGAATGGTGGAGCCAGAGGTCAGACTTCACATGGCAAAGAGTAGCAGGCATTCTGTTTTTTGAGTGATTACTGTACCTGGCCTTACAGGATACCGGAAATAAAACACCCTCTTGAATCCTCACAGCAACCTATGGTCTAGGCAGCGTAATTTCCTTTTTTTCCAGGTTAGGAAAACTAGTCTCAGGAATGTTAGTCATTTGAGCAAGTTCCTCCACTAATAAATGTTAAAGTAGGACTCTGTATGTACATCTGTTGGTGCTAACATCCCTCTTTTTTATCTGTTATGTGGATGGGGAGCAAACATAGTAGATAAAGAAAGATTTTTGCTTTGGGGAAACCACAATGGGCAAAACGGAAAAATGGTACTGGATAGCCCGAAGGAAGTTTAAAGAAATTAGGACCATCCTGAGAAGTCTGAATGGAAAGCCATGATTCTGAAAATGCAAGATGAGAGAGGATGAGGAGAAAAGAAAGATGCAAAGATGTGAGATGGAATAACAGGCCAAAGAACATTAGTGACTAATTTTAAGGTCTGAAGTGTCTAAAGCTTCAGGTGCTGTAAATCTGCTTACTGTGTTTTCTTTCTCACTGAAAAGGCTGCAAAACTTGGTATGTGAGAGAACGATGATGGATTTATTAAAGCTATGTGCAAACTGTGTAAGAACTATGTTAGAATTGTATGTAAAAGCTATGTGTCCTAAGGGTAGACGATATCAAAAGCACTTCACTACTGACTGAGATTGGAGAAGTCTGTGGAGATGGTTTGTTTATTAAACAAATCTACTGTCTTTGGTAGAGGAGCTGCTGTTCCTGTAGCCTTGCTGGGATTTGAATAGGTCTTTGGTCCCCAAGCAGTGATATGACTGGTAGAACCCAGAAAATTACTTGTTGGAATGCTGTTTTTATTTAAACAAGCGACTAAGGCATTAAGTGAGTACCTATTAAACGTAATATCCTTACAAGAAGGTGTTTTTTTTTTTGTTTATTTCTCAGGTGGTGAAAAATTCTGACAAGGCATGAAAGTACCAGATGTAGATGATGTGTTGAGATTTATTTTAGCCTTAAATGTTCCAGATATGCTGTAATCGGAGGGCACATAAACATACCTTTATGGTATTAAAATTCATATATTCTTCCAGTGACAGAAAAATCAGGGGTATTTATTTTCTAGGCTCTGTACTGCAGTTTGCTGCTTGTTAGACAGAAAGTATATTAAAAAAAAAAAATTGCCCCCAAACAAAACAAATAGAACCATAGGACAGCTACCTGGTCTTTTTGATAGATTCTAATGATAATAAATTCCATAATAATAGGAAGTGCAGACATTGAAAATTAGAGGTTCTCATTTGATGCAATTCTTTTTCTCATGTGAAATCATGCACTCAAAGTCTTTGATCATATGTCAGAAACTTTTTTTCTCTGAAATACTGATTTTTTGCTTATGTGGGGAGTAAAAAGTGAGGCCACTGGATATTGGAGGGTAATCAAGAACCTATTGATATTATCAATATCGTGCATATTTGCAGTTCTTCAGAGATCGATTTCAAACACTGTTTAAAAATTGTGTAGAATTTTAAGTATTTAGAAATTGAACATGGAGATCCCCTTGAAGAATTTCTTTAAAGTTGAGTGATTCATTATATTATAAATGAATTCCCTTCAGCCATTCAATTTGGCTCTTTCCCCTCTCTTTTCTTAAGGCCATATCTTAATTTTTATGATCACAAAATTGTACTTTACAAGTACTTTTAAAAAAATGTTAGCAATTTCAAAGACCAAATGAAAATGAAACTAGAAGTTAGATCATGTCAGAGAAGAGAGTCACACTAGGAATTTTTTTAGTGGCTAAAAATTAAAACCATACTTGACACTTTCTTAATCTTCTATTTCTATTAATTTATGAGACCTGGAACTGGAGGCTTAATGGTATTATTTCTACCTTGTAATTATACTAATAAACATCTTTGTTCATGACCTTGGAATTTATAGTGCAGCAGGAAAGATTTATTGATTTATGCTTTGGAAGAAATATGGGATTATTGCATAAGTAGATTGCATGTTAAGCACATGTACTTGCATACCATTTATTCCAGTTAGTTTGAGCTTTAATTTTTCTTTTTCTTTTATAAAGAGGGTTCTTGTTAAATCCAGATTCCTGAGAGATCTTTGTTATACTATCAAGTCAACTACAAAGTAACCACTTTACCTTGAAATGTGCAGAAGGAATCAATAGGCCTACAAAACTGTCTTTTAAAAAAATGTTTGAAATCATATTTTTCCTGGTAGCCTGAATATCAATGCATATGACTTTTCTGGGTTTCTTTCTTTCTCTGGTTTTGTTGCAATATTAAAGTCCCTTATAGTTAGAGGGTGTTTGGGTATTTTGGTTTTGATTTCTTTTTTGTCCCCTGCCTTGACCTCCTATTTGTTTGTCTTGCTTTTTGTAGAGAAGTACAGCTTGCAAGGAATTTTCCTTAGGGTGCCTTTACTTTTCATCTTAATCAACTTTCCCCATGATCTCTGTTTCCTTTCTGCTAAAGCTTAAGTCCACAGAAACTTTTATTTTTCCAACTTGGGCTTATGAAACGCGGGAGAAAGGCCAAATAAGTCCATAGCTAGCATGCACGCGTCGAATCCACTTCTCAGTGATATTCAAGTCAAATCTCTTTCTCCTCTCATTTGGTCTTACATGGCTGTGGTTGGCATTTGATCTCCTGGCCCAGCAGACTTAAATGAGGTCATGTTTTTGTCTGAAATATACATTTCAGTCTGAAAGTCACTATTTTCAAGTATATGTAAACTATTTATAGTTTTGTGAATGATGGTCATTTGCATTATGCCATGTAAAGTATATAATGACTGAAGTTGATTTTTGTCACCGTTAAGTGAGAGTCTTTAGTTTCTGTGATTAATTGAACTGGTAATATGCTAAAAGTATTTTGTCATTTTTATAATATTATGACTTGGGTTTCTCAGAAGGGCTTCTCTGTAATTTTATAAATCTCCATTGTGGACTGTGGCTTCAGGGACTGTGTACATTTTGTTGACATTTGTCCTTGCACTAGATGTGATTTTCTCAGCCCTCTGCTAAGTAATTTGCAGATAATATCTTATCTATTCTTTAAAACAATTTTTGAGTTAAATATTATCATCCATAATATGCAGCTGAGGAAACCAAGGCACACAGAATTTAACTTGCCCCAGGTCGCAGAGCTAGTAATTGGTGGAACAAGAAATAGAACCCAGAGATGTTTTTTGATGAGGATAATAGTAAGACTTCCTCTATTAGAAAAATTATTTTCTTTGAATGCACTACAAGACCGACCCAAACTGTACAGTTTAATTACAAACATTCCATGGTTAACTATAAAAATACTATTATTTGTTGTTTCAATGAGTCCATTTTAAAATTAGTTAACAGTGCATTATAACTTAAAGGACTAATCAAAATTTATTTACTCTCTGAATGTGTTTTCGTTTTCATTAATCTGAGACTCGGTGGTTTTGTTTCAGAAATAATTTAATTTAACTCTGATCAGATATAGTAACCAACTTTAGAATATTACATTTGTAATGGAATGAACATAAATATAAATGTCTTAGACTTTGGAGGTAATTATCTAATTATATGTTTATATTTCTGACATGATTATGTGGCAATGTTTAATTCATTTTAGAGGTAATTTTACCCCTATGTGGGGCTAAGTATTCTAAATCATTATTTCATTCTGTTTATAGGAAACATTTAATTAACATGCTCGAGTTTTATTTGGAAGTTTACTAATATTTCAGTCTTACAGCTAACATAACATGAGATTGCAGAAAATACTGGTATTTTCTGATGTTGAAAAACTGCATTTTGTTTTAGTATTTTCTTTTTCTTTCTTTTCTTTTTTTTAAAGATTTTACTTATTTATTTGACAGACATAGATCACAAGTAGGCAGAGAGGCAGGCAGAGAGAGAGGAGGAAGCAGGCTCCCTGCTGAGCAGAGAGCCCAATGTGAGGCTCGATTCCAGGACTCTGGGATCACGGCCTGAGCCGAAGGCAGAGGATTTAACCCACTGAGCCACCCAAGTGCCCCTGTTTTAGCATTTTCAGTTAAAGGGTTACCTGATGAATGACTTTGTCATGCTTTGGTCTTATGGAATGCTGGCAAATATTACTTACTGTGTTTTAATTAAAAAAAATATATATATGGCAGTATTAACCTCTATAAAAGTGGAATCTCTGAAACTATAAAGTGTAAGATATGTTTGTCAGTTTTGAATTCTGGTAGCTGAAAACCTGGCCAAATCCCAAAATATAGTTAGGGAGGTATATGTAGTAAGGATTATTGGTAAGAGCACCAACAAGGAAATTCTCTGTGATAGATGAAAGAGAAGCACCTTTATAGTGGTTTTATCTTATTTCAGGAGTAAAGTTAGAGTATCAAAGCATACCAGAATCATCAACAGTGCTTCTGTGATGGAAATAGAACTCATCTGTTTCTCTGATCTGAGTCCTGTGACACAGAACAGACATAAGGTCCTTATGTAATTTAGAAAATCATTTATCTATGAAGAATGTGGATTTAAGGCATTTATGGCTAAAAGTATTAAAAAGAAACAACTTTACTTATGGTTGAGGCTTTGGCAAAATCCCCTGAATTAGATGGATTTGTATTATGATGTGACTATTAGCTTAAGAAATCCTAAGCCTGTTACTGCTTATTCTCTGAAAGGGAAACAAATCATTGAAATCTTGTAATCTCTTTCCCAAGGAGTTGGATAAATGATAGTGATTAAATATAACTGCATATTTGATATGCATTTGATAAAAGGTTATATAACTGATTAATTTCCTTCCCTTGTTTATAGACCACATTTACAAAATCAATTTCAATTACTATTGTTATGATATCCCATATATAAATTTAAGTTAAGGTTTTATGATGAAAGTGGAGCCTATAAAAATTGTGACAGTTGCATTTTTTGTTACCTAGAGTTTATACATAATATGTTGAAAATAATGGAATAATACTAAGAATATTTCTGTTGTCGTTTTGGCACATACCTTTAAAAATTTTAAATGTAAACATTAATATATTTCCATACATATTAGTAATGTGTACAGTATATCATAGATGTATTTGAAAATACATTTTATAGTGTTATAATATCGCCTTTTTAAATTCAGAAATATAGGGGTGCCTGGGTGGCCCAGTGGGTTAGGCCTCTGCCTTCGTCTCGGGTCATGATCTCAGGGTTCTGGAATCAGCCCTCCATTGGGCTCTCTGCTCTACGGGAGCCTGCTTCCCCCCTCTCTCTGCCTACTGCTCTGCCTACCTGCTCTCTCTTTCTCTATGTCAAATAAGTAAGTAGAGAAAAAAAAGTTAGAAATATGTCATGACCATTTTAAAATGTCAATAAATATAATTTATTTTTAAGAAGGAAAAGAAAAGGAATAAAGAATTGCTTAGACACATTTTCTCCTCATATCTTAGAGTGGAAAATGTTGAAGTGAGATATGCATACACTCAATATAAACTAGAAAAGGTTTTAGAAGAAAATGTTTTTATCAATTATAGCTGTGCATATTAGTTTATTTTAATTGTGTGCAACTCAACATTTTTCTGTAAGATAGTGATATACTTTTATCATATTTTTATACTGACTAAAATCAACTGACTTGCTGTGGTTTTTAATATTTAATTAAAATTCATTTCTCTATTGATGATCTAATATTAAATCAGGTTAGAATCTGATTTTTTTAAAGTATCCACTAATGATTTTATAGCTGTATAACTCCTAGAGTTGTCATGATCTCAGGATTGTGAGATTGAGCCCAGGCAGGGCTCTGCTCTCAGCGCAGATTGTGCTTGACATTGTCTCCCTCTTTCTGTCCCTCCCCTGTCCCTCCCTCTCTGTTCCTCCGCCTGCCTGCATGCCCAGACAAACTCTCTTTCTAAAATAAATAAGAAAGGATTGGAGAAAGAAAGAACGGAAATATTAAGGAAAAAAACCCTAGAGTAAATTGCTATATGTAGGAATAGAAGTGTATCAGTTAGGATACTCTTTGTAATGCTGCAGTAACAAATGACCCCCAAATTTCAGTAGCCTTACAAGGGACTTCTCATGCCTTGTGTATACCTGTCATGGATCAGCTGTACTTCTGCTTCATAGGCTTCTCACTCTGAATAAGGGTCATAGAGTAGCCCCTATCTTGGACACTGTTAGTCTTGCTACCAGTAATGGCCTCTATTTAGTACATTGCTGTTCTTGTGTCTACTAGGAATTGACATTATTTTACTTCTGTCCAAATTTCATTGGCCAAAGAAAGTAATGTGGGCACCTCTGAATCTGATAAGGTAGGGAATATATAATCCTTCTTCCAGAAGAGACACCACTGATTACATGGACAAGCCAGAAAGCAGTGGGACTGGAAAGAGTATGCTTTCTCCTCAGGGAGGTGGAACAAATACAATCCACCATAATAACTGATTTTTAAAAAACTTCATAAATACAGAAAAGATGAATTTTCTGTTTTGCTAGAAGGGTTGAAAACAGGGAACTGTTTATTTATTTATTTTTATTTTTGAAAATTTTTTTATTTTTAAGTAATCTCTACACCCAACGTGGGGCTTAAACTTACAACCCCAAGATCAGTATTGCTTGCACTAACTGACTGAGCCAGCCAGACACCCTGTAGGAAACCATATATTTAGTTGGAATTTTCTCTTTTGCTTTAGAGTTTTTCTTAGTCTAAAAAGAAAAGATTATTCAGAGTATTTTGCTGTTTTTCTTTAAATAAACCTGAATGTTCTAGAATATGTAGACTTTGTTAACCACATTACACAAAGCATTGTCTAGGCTCCAGAAGCCATATGCTTGACATTTCATGGAGTCACCAGAAGATGGTGATCTCACTCATTTAGATGGATAGCTGTGTGTTTTTCTTCCAGTAAATGGGTTGATTACAGAGGGATCAGAAATGTAAACTATACTAATTTTATGAGAAGCTCTTATAACCAAAATGGTACTATTTATTGAGTTAAATATATATACATCTACGTACACACACACACACACACACACACACCCTTACACAAAGGGAAATTCCCTTTGAAACAAAGCCTCAAAATAATGTTTTGTTATATTGTTTCTTCCCCAGAGTATATATATATTCAACTGTTACTACCCAAAGATGCAAGTTTTCCTAAGTACATTTTCTCAAGAAATTGCACAAAGCTTGGGTCCATCTCTCTCTTTTTTCCCAATACTTTGTTTGAAAGTGCAAACTGTTGCTGAATCTTTGTTTTAATACTATCTGTATTATTCATGTCCAGTCTCTTTTTCTATAATTATTAGGAGGAAGAGGAATGAAAAATTACATATTTCACCCAGATATGTTAAAAAAAATAATTGTCATGGGCTATAGCATAATGGGAAAGCTGATACTAACCTATCTACATATCTATCTATTTATTTATTTAATTACGTTGTGTTGGTTATTGCCAGTGGTAACTTTTTTCAACCTTTTTTTTCTTTAAAATGACCCAGCATTATAACTAACTTGTTATTGGTAAAATGTGGAAAGGACATTTTTAAATACCAGACAGTGTAGTTATTAGAAAATAACCACTGATTTTAGCTGTTAATCAGCTTTTTTGTGCTCCTAAAATAACGTATTCTTTTCATCAGATATTTCTGCCACACCTCAGTCTATGGGTCTCCATCATAGGATTCAAATAACCTACAGGATTTGATATAGGTATTAGTAGAAATAGAAAATATGTGACCAGGATATTTCATGTATATAAAGTAAATAATATTTACTCTGCTTGAGGAATGTAAGCATGAATTTGATATAATACTCCTTAGCATACTAAGGGAAATGATCTGGTACAAGCTAGTTCTTTTAAAAATTCTTTTAAATCTAGTATATCAGATTTAGGTGAATACTCAAAGGTGAAATCTTACTAAACCTTTGTTAGATTCCAGCTGAAGATGCAAATGAGCTGTTGCAGTATGCCAGAATGATCTTGTGCATTCATTCGAATTTGGCAGTTATGCTTTGTATATATGATTTCTGAGACTGAGATCGGAAAATGCTGCTCCAGGCCAGGAATCCCGCAGTGGCTCCCCATAGCTTTCTATGACAATCGTTGGCAAGTACTCAGCCATAGAACCCTTCTTTGAAGGTAATATTACACAAAAGCTCATAGAAGACATTCAAACACAGTCTGGTTGAAAGAAGGAAGAGTTGGGGGTCCGTTAATTCAAGTGCTGCCCCCAAGTTATCTTGATGCCCCTCTGTGGAATACTGTGTAAAAACCATTGGCAAGATTAAAAGTCTGGTTTTCTGACTGCAACTGGCCTGCATGTACCTTTCTAGTCTTTTCTTTTGCCATTCTCAGTGGCATTCTTCTAAGTCATGCCTTACCTCTTGTATTTCTCAGAACATGCCGTTTTATTGTGCTGAGAGCGATCTTCACGACACTGAACACTTAGCTTGAAAACCACCTGCTGGGCACCTGGGTGGCTCTGTCGGTTAAGTGGCTGCCTTCAGCCAGGGTCCTGGGATCGAGTCCCTCATCAGGCTCCCTGTTCAGCAATAGGGAGAGGGCTTTTGGTCTCTCTCTCTCTCTCTCCCTCAAATAAATAAATCTTTAAAAAAATAAGAAAAAGAAAACCAACTGCTTTCCAAACCTCTTCTCATCTTTCTAGATAATTCATTTTGAAGAGGAGTACATTCTTTGTTTTTATGTATTTATTTAGTTATATCTCATCCTGTCTGGTTTTGAACTCTGGCTCTGTGTAACCTTGGGCTCCATGCCTCAGTTCCCTCATATGTAAAGTGGGAATAATAGTAGTACACACCTCACAGAGTTAATAAGATTAGTACTCAGGAAGTGTTAGTTATTCTTATTACTACTATTACTATGAATAATGGCTTTGGCATGAGGAAGCACGATTACAAATAGATATAGTAGAGTCACATCCTATATTGGGATTAGGCTATAGGATCGGCATATAAGGCAAAAATGTTATACAACCAAAAGTGCCTTTTTTCTTTAGTGAAATCTAATGGAATATTTGAAATTATTAGTGGAAAAAGGATGAAGCCATTTTCCTTCTTTTCACCCCTTCCAGCCTACAATAAACTACTCCTATTTATCTCTGTTCCTGTAAGAAGTCATTTAGAGATGACATATTCAAACAAATCCCTAACAGCCAGGTTTTCCTCCATGTTGGAATATGGTGCCATTTCTTCAGTGGGGCACCAAATGAAGTTGGTGTACATTCAGAGGTCAGGTCGAATGAAGGCACATCTTCTGTTCAGGAGACTCACTCTCACTTCTACCTCCTTGTGAGGGTAGGGCAGTATCGGAGCCACAGGAGGGCCACCAGGTGGAGCAGCAGGTTTGGTTGTGATGGCCATTTGCTTTGTCCGTGTCCCCTCTTATGAGCTGGAGTGGCACCAGAACTACCGGATTTGAACTGTTGCTCTCTCAGTTCCTTTCCCTGTCCCCACCTCCTCTCCTTTGTCCGTTTCAGTTTGTGTAATGGCATTCTTTTCAGTCAAATTCAGTTCTACTCTCACATCTTTGACTAAAAATATCTGTCCTAATGACTAATTCTTCTTTTGCTATAATGTTATAATATAACCTGTATGGTGTCAGTTCTTCAAAGGTGGCATTTTTGGATTAAATTAGGCACGTAGATGACCTTTCATACAGTAGCTAAGATCTCTTTACCAGGTGGGTTTGGCTACAAGTGTTGATATTATAGAGCTTGATACATATTGTGTTAGTGTGGAGATCATGTAATAAACCCGTAAGAAGTGGTTCTGCTGGGCAGCCAAATCTCTAGATATGTGGGGAAAGTTCAGTGCCGTTGTTGCTGACTTACAGAGGAAAGTGACAGAGAGCTACACTGCTTTTCAAAAGGCTGGGAAAAAAGCAGTGGCCTAATGTGGTCTTGAAATATATAAAACTCTGTACTGTAATGGTGTACTATTATATAATTCAGCCTTACTTTGCAAATATTCAGTTTTTAATTTAATTTCATTATTACATTTAATAAGTGATGACAGTGATCCTGTTTTCACATAGGAGATCTTGAATTATGCACGCTTTGAGTTTTGACATTGAAAGTGTGCCATTACACAATACTAAAGTCCTTATTGAAGCTTATTTCAATATAAATAGAAAGCAACCATTTACATAGATTGAAACACCTTACCTTACTTGAGAAATAGGTGAAATGTTGGCTTTACATTTCCGTGGGGATTTCCCAGTTAGTGGATGTTATAGAAATTCTGGAGAGATGGTTACTAATATCATTGTTAGTGCAGGATAAAGAACAAGGATTTAGTGGGCTGTGACTTGGGCTCACATTTTGGCATAAACCCATTCAGTACTTACATGACCTTGGAAATATTACTTAACTCCTCTGATTCTTAGTTTTGTTATGTGTAAAATAGGAATGATAATGTGAACCATCGCCTTGGATTTTGAAGAATGAAATGAGTTAATATAACAATGAGATGTTTGTATGATAAAGTCATGTGGTTCAGTTGCTACTCCAGCTATTTTCCCCCACAGAATTTGGGGAAAATAAGTTATAATTGCAAACATTTATGGAAGACTCAGAGTATGACAGACATTGTTTGAGAACAGGCCTAGAGTCTTCATACAAAGGTGGAATGCTCCAGATGGTGCATGTTAGCGAAGGTGTGGTGTTTAGAACTCTACCCCTCCCCCATCCCCGTGATTATACTTCCAACATTAAGACAGTGATCAGTAGTATAATATTTTTGGTTTTTTCTTTTTTTTAAAGATTTTATTTATTTATTTGACAGACAGAGATCACAAGAAGGCAGAGAGGCAGGCAGAGAGAGAGGGAGAAGCAGGCTCCCTGCTGAGCAGAGAGCCCGATGTGGGGCTCGATCCCAGGACCCTGAGATCATGACCTGAGCCCAAGATAGAGGCTTTAACCCACTGAGCCACCCAGGCACCCCACTTTTTTTGTTGTTGTTATTATCGCCTTTATTAACATAAAATGTATTATTAACCCCAGGGGTACAGGTCTGTGAATCGTCAGGTTTACCTACTTCAGAGCACTCACCATAGCACATACCTTCAGTAGTATAATACTTAATACACAAAAATTCATCCAATGAATAAACTTCCAAGAAAAAACTTGGACTTTGTTGTATTTATACTTATGCCTAAAGGAACCCAAGTTTATTTTTCTAATTTACATTTGACCTTCAGATTCTCTTAGATAATTGATTTTTACTCAGCTGATATTTGATTTACTTTTACTAATATTATTTAATATGTAGTATATTCAAAATAAATAGTTATTTAAATTCTGTAGCACAATGAAACTATTACTGTGCAGGTATTTTAATTATGATATAGTATTACCTAAGCTATTATTCAATTATATCACAGAAAGAATTCTTAAAATTAAAAAATTCCTCTAACAACAATTTATTTTTATTTAAATGTCATCAATCCAACTATATGAAGTCCTTTATAAATTATTCATTTTTTTTCTAATTCTTCTTAGACAGTAGCTTTAAGTAATTCTCAAGTGATTTGAAAATAGCATTTCATTCTAAATGATATTTTTTTCTACAACCTAATTCATAGCTTGACTCACTTAAAATATTGCCAGGGAATTCAGCAACTTTCTGGACCTTCACATAGCTAAGGTTATCATCTGTGTCAAGTTTTTAGGACCTGCTGGGGTAGTCTATAGCTGATAAGGTCCAACAGAAGAACTTATGTGTATTCTCTCCCTTGCTACTTCTTAGGGATTCACTGAGGGAACTTAGAGGCCATGATTTTTTTTTTTTTTAAGATGTTATTTATTTGAGAGAGAGAAAGAGCAAGAGCAGAGTAAAGGGCAGAGGGAGAAGCAGACTCCCCACTGAGCTGGAGGCTGATGTGGAACTTGAACCCAGCAACTGGATCATGACCTGAGCTGAAGGTGGGTGCTTAACCAACTGAGCCACGCAGGCACCCAAGAGCTGATCCTATTAGAGCAGTGTCGTGGCGGTTGTCTCCTGCGGCTGGTTTCTGTTTCATAAGGCTTGTAGTACAGTGAAAGTGTTTTATGCTCTGAGAAAATATTCCTGCCACATCACTGCTTTCCATACCATGTGTCCCAGTAAATCTAGCTACTTGTCCATTCTCTACTTTTCTGAGTGTATTTTCCAGTTGAGAGGGCTCTCGTGATTCTCTTTATTATCCTCTTTTTTGGTCCTCTGAAATGTGTTTCAACTATTTCTCTCCCACTTCACCTTATCGTTACCTAACACTTTTAACCTACCAGTTTTGTAGTATGTATGTGAGATTTAGACAAACAGCATTAAATACACTTTGAATGGTTTTATGAGGTTCCTTTTCTTTCCTTTATATTTTACTATTGATCACATTCAGTTAGTTTACTGGGAAGGGTTAACTTTTTGCTTTTATCTTGATGGGATGTAAGAGGACATTTACAAAGGAATATGTGAGAATATGGTACCAATAGGCATAAAGCATTATACAACAAAATCTTACAGCATACTTTGAAACTTTAAAGGTGAATTTTCATCACTCATATGTTCCATTTTTTTTGATAATTATCCCTATGGTATATGGCCCATTTATGAAAGTAACTTATTTTATATTTGGTTTGTTAATTTCCTTTTATCTTTTCCAAATGTGATATAAATCATTATTTTAAAAAATTATATATATTTACATGTCTGTGTGCATATACATATACTTATATGATGATGTGGAAATAAAACAGAGACTCAAGTTGCCAGGTAGAGGTGGGGATTTGAAGAAGGCTATAATGGCATTACATGAGAAGTGTAAGTATTGCATTAATCATGCATATTAAATTTATGTAGCCTTCTTTGGTTTATAGGACATTTTCACATCTGTCATCTTACTAGACATATGAGTTGTAACTAGACTGTCATTTTATTCAACCCCCAAAATGGGTAAGGTATCATCTTTGCTGCAGCTTATAAATATGTCACTCACCTTCTGTGTAGGATTTCATTAGAAAATAATAGAAGATAGCATCCCTAAGGAAGATAACTTAAAATTGCATAACTTTTAATATAGACTATCCATCTAAACTATAGAATACTAGGAACCAAAATTTATCCATATATTAGTTTCACCATGTATCAGCATCTTTTACTATCGTATATTTATTGTAAATTGTCTGATTGCCTATCTCACAGATTTTCACGCTTGATTGTAAAATATGGTATTCTTTTGTTTCAGCCCTAACTAGTATACCCAGTTGTAAGCTTTAACTTTATGCTTTCTGTGGCAGCTAGCCTAACGTGGTCGACCCAGCAGCCACTCAGTTCTTGATTTATATACTTTTCTAGTTGTCCCATTATGAGAGTAGGGTTGAAGACAGTGCCGATTCCTTCCCGGCCTTAGTGTTAGTGCCCTGAGATGTTGCTCCAAATTTACCACAACCTAGGAATGTTTATTAAAAAATGACAGACAGCAATAAAGTTTAAAAAAATATGTCAGAGATGTTTTTTTTACCTCTGGCCTAGGAAATGTAGCTTCGTTCTTTAGAACGCTGGTGGTGTTGTTTTGGCTTTCATTTTGTATGACTAACTTTTATACCAAATTGAATAAGCCATTAGCTTTTAGTCTGTAGGAATGTGGATCCATAGATATTTCCCATTAGACAAAAGAAAATCTATAGAAGCAGTATCTCCTGGGGCTCGGTCTTCCTCACTGGCCCTAATGGTGTAAAGTCCTGAGAAAGAACCTGTGGGATGATCCCCTTAACATCCAGAAATATTAATTGGAGAGTTGTGCACATTCTCTCAGAAAACTTTAGCTTTTGTGCTAGACCACATCTATGAGGCAAATATTTTGATTCAGAGAAATCGTGTTACAAATTTTACATTTTTGAAACGATTACTGGACAAAATGATAAACTTTGTATATCATGTGTAGTTTAGAATTTGAGTTTTCTGAAATGGAAGATGCCATATTTAGGTGGCCATGTTGTTTTGACAGTTTTTTTTTGTTGTTGTTGTTGTTTTTTAAAGAACTTCTTCTCCTAAAACAGACCCCTTACTAGTGATGGTTGCACAATTCTGTGAATATACTAAAACTCACTGAAGTGTACACTTCAAAAAGGTGAATATGGAGTAGGTGAGTTCTAGCTCCATAAAACAGTTATTAAAAAAATTCCACTGCACAAAATATTTCCATAGGTGCAAACTAATAGAATTTTAATTTATATTCACAATCAAAACAAAGTGTTAGCTTCAATAAACATTTAAAGCTTTAGAAATATGCCATCACTTGTGAATTAAAGAATTAAAAAATAACTGTGTTCTTATTGAACAGTAGTGCACGTCTGTTATGGGAATTTCAGAAACTGCAAATAAGAAAAAAGACATTTTAGAAAACATGTGAGTCTTTTAATATTCAAATCTACCATATATTCTAAGCTTTCCCTATATTTAACTACTTCCTTGGTACCCACACTTTTCGTGACAGCTTTCATTAGCAATAAATAGCTTTATGTGACCACCTTAGGAAAACAGCGGATGTAAAAATATCCTCTTATAAGTGGTTTAGTGAAAGCCTCGGCCCACCCAGCCCCCCAGCCCCCTGGACTGTGAGAGGTGTAAATGCAGGTGAACAGCAACACCGTTATCCAAAGAAATACAATACGTATGTTGCAGAGTAGCTTTGGATATATAGTCAATTTGGGATTTTTTGGTAAAAATTTGCTTTAAGACATTTTGGTTTTAAGGCAAAAACTCTAAATCTTGGGCAGAATGGTGGCATCGATTCTCACCTAGGCAGAATATTATTCTGTCTTTTTAAAAACCCTTGTTATCATATTTAGCATTTGCTTTCTAACCGCTAAAATTGTTCACAACACAGTTTAAAGATAAATGCAGTATCAGGCTTTGAATTTTTTTTTTTTTTGTAAATATTAAGACCTGAGTACAAAATGAGGGCTGTATTGTGGATTAAGTGAAATATCTCAAGGCTGTGCTGTTCTGATAACTGAACCTGAAGTGACCTTTCTCAGACACAATTACAGAGCTGTATGTTTTTCCTTTAATTTCATCAGGGGTTTAATTAGTATACAAATAAAACTTCCCTTATCTTCCTTTCTACCTAATTGGCTTGTCTTCGCTTATATATGAAGTATGTGAAAGTGGGCTGTAATTAGGGTGACCGTGTTAACCTTTTTTCCTCAAATGTACTGTTGCCTAAAGGCCTCAAGGCCTAAAAACAGTGCTTTGGATTATTGCTTTGCAATCACTATGGCTGTCCCATAGGTTTTCTCATGAGCAGGAGGGCTTTGGGTGCTGCAGGTTCCCACTGCTTAACAGGATCTTCATTCTTCTCCCCACTAAATGTTTATTGATTATCTCGCTGTTCCAGGCTCAGCCTCCAACAACTTAATATCAGGTGACAGTCAGGAGAGTTCTCCAAGTAATTAGAGTTGAGCATTGGGGGAACAATTAGGAGCAGAGTTATTAAACTTGATTTATCCTATTCTCTCCTGAACAGTTTCTTGGATATCAGAACATCACACTCTCACAATCTACCCTGCTTGAGAAATTAGTGGCTAACCCGCTGCTTATCATTGTTGCCTTGCTGCCTAGAGGCACACCCTCTTGGTTTCAGTCATTCGGTTGGAAATATTAGAGTCCATAAAGTTTATCGTGGGTTTTAATTAGATAAACTTGAACAGGAGCAAAGAAAAGCTGAACTTCAAGTTTTATATAAACATGTAATATGTGCTATATTTTATATATGGTGAGAGTACCTGTGTGTATACATTATACACACGCATATAAATATGTCTGTCTTTCTTCAAAGCTCAGTGTTGAGATTTCCAAAGACTTCTACTTTTGTCATCAAAACCAAAAAGGTTGAATACTAGGGAAAGAACATAATATTGAACCACTTTTTCTGTCTCAGCACTCTGCACACATCTTTATTATGGACCTTAGGACCCACTGATGTGGATTCCGTTGTCATGTCCCTCAACTCTTTAAAAGGGCATTTTGTGTCTCTAATTTAAGTCACCATGATTGCTATGTCTTCATTTTCACAGGAAGTGTGACCTATGCCACCTGGTTGACACCACTTCTTGTTCATTTTCTGAAGTTTCAGTCTTGGCACGGGCTACATTCACCTCTTCCAAAATAGGGCAAACAAGCTTTAGGAGACTTTGGTGACTCCCTGCCCACTCATTGCCCCTGAGAGATAAGAATGAAAGCCGGGGGAAAACAAGATTTTGATATAGAGCAGAGATTTGGATTCTGAGAGCTATATGGTCTTCGGAAGGGTGGCATAAGATTGCTGAAAAGTCAAGTGACTGTGATTTGTGATGATGCCGGGATCATGGGTTTCTTTCAGACGGGACCAGTGAGCATCAGTTTAGGACAAGGCTAGAAGCAGCACCCCAAGTAGCCCTCACAAATGTCCACTGCGAGTCATGAGAGTTACTGGGCAAGAGAATTGGAATGGATTGGCATAAATCTGTTATTTCTGTTGGAAAAAAGAATTCGAACTTTATGCATAAGTCGTGGTAGTGGATCATTAGTTTTAGCTTCCTATCTGAAAAATAGCATTTTTTTTTTAAATCAGCTGAAAGATGTTAGAAATACCGGCTTGAAAAGGACTTGAACGGATTTTACTTTTTTAAATCGAGAAATCTCATGATTCTTCAGTGCCTTTAAATATCTTAACACTGGCACAAAATACCTAGGTTTAGCATGGCCTTTAACAATCTATTCTTTGTTGTCTTTTTTAAAAAAAGATTTTAATCATTTATTTGACAGAGAAATCACAAGTGGGCAGAGAGGCAGGCAGAGAGACTGGGGGAAGCAGGCTCCCTGCTGAGCAGAGAGCCCAATGTGGGGCTTGATCCCAGGACCCTGAGAATACTACCTGAGCTGAAGGCAGAGGCTTAACCCACTGAGCCACTCAGGGGCTCCTGTTGTCTTTTTAAAAGTTGGTTTGAATCAGTGATGCTTCTATAGTGGGATGTTCTTGATGATCTGTGAACATTGAAGATTACAGTAGAATATATCTTATAAGTAATCACAGTTTGCTTATTTTAAATTTTTTAAACTTATATTTGTCTGGAAGCAGCTTGACAGTTTGAAAAGTGAAATCATGAATTTAAAAACTTCTAACATTTTAAAATACTTGGTTTGACTTCTGGTTGCTTTCAGTGTGCTAGCAATCAGAGTGAGTTAACTGTTTTAGCTTCACGAAGGCTGCTTGAGTTTTCTGTTCTACCTATTGTGAATGCATTAAGAGAATACTGTAGAAGAATTTTGAACATGAAAATTACAGCATTTGGTTATTCTTAACTGGATATTTGAAGCAAGGCAGTGGACATTAATGTGTGGCTAACCTCTGAGAAGGAAGCAGAAGATGTTATGCTTGTGTAACCAATAGTTTAGCTCACTGTATAACAAATGTAGTTGAAAAGTTGATAAGCTCATATTCTAGAAATTTCCTAAGAAAAAGAATGAGCAAATTTTTAGTCCTAAGGGATCCTGTGATCCCTATGTTATTTTACATGAAGTCTAGAAAATACCTCTTTAAATTTGAGGTCTGATTCTAAGAACTTTAGCCTGAAAGTTCCAAACCAGAGTTGTGGACTCACATTTTGAAAATTTTGTGCTAAGGGAATATTTCAGATTAAAGCAAATAGCAAAATATCAATCAACAGATTTTCTACTTCTGGGAATAGAAAAATATTTATGGAACATAAATAACTCTGAATGCAAATATTATTTGTAACTTTGTTAGATGAAAGGTGTTAATCACATTTGTGTTGCTACCTTCGACATGGAGTTATTTAATGGCAAGTGAGTTTTACTGTGGAGTCCAGTTAGTTCACTGAGATGTCTACAGTGACCTGTTTGGGAACTCTTTATGAATAAAGTAGTGGTACTTTCCAGTTTGGGTTCCCCAGTCTCTTGGGGTCCTTATCCACCTCCCCCTCACTCACATACACACTTTGTCCACAGGCCAGTTCTTGTTTTGAATAGACTCTAAATTTCGTGTGCTTTCTCCCCTGAAAATCTTTACTTCTTCCACATTAAAGAAAAGGGAACTTGAGGTTTTTATAATCAGATTTTTGGGGTGTAAGAATAAAATGTATGTGCTTTCCAGTATTTAAAAAAATAAAGCAGACTTGTATTTTGTAGCTAAACATTTTTTCAAAATCTTATCAGAACTATCATTTCTAATTAGTAGGTGCGTGAAATTTTTGCAGAAAATTTGTTAAGCCCTGATGTGTAATGACCCAAGTCTGCTTCTCAGTCAGTTTGTATCTTTCTTTGTTTAATAGCCTATGGCATAAATTGAAGTTAATTATCAGGGCTGACAAGCAACTCTGTTTTCTGTCTGCTTGCAGAGTCTCTCCGAGGCAAAGATGGAGCTGAGAAGAAAAGATCAATCTCTGCGTCAGCTCAATAGGCATCTCACCCAGCTGGAGCAGGACAAGCGTCGGCTGGAGGAGAACATCCGCGATGCGGAGAGCGCCCTCCGCATGGCAGCCAAGTGAGCACTCGGACCTTGGGGAGATCACTTAAAACAGACAAAAGATCAATTCTCACTTTCATGCTCGGGTTTCAGCCCTGGATAATACAGTGTTAGAAAACAAAAGTACAGCTGTCTTTCTTTGAAATTCTCTGATAGATCCTCAAAAAAGAAAGCTCTTAACTCAACATGCTCAATGTATATTTTATTGAGAAACCTCGGAAAAGTATTAAGTTTCTCGATCACCGCTCATTGTGTGTTTTGGGCTCTGTTGTAGTGTTACACGTTGGAGACCCGTGATTTCATTAATAGGAAATGGAATACTCTTTACTGAGAAGTTTTTCATCGTTCCTTCTTTTACACATTCCTCATTCCCTTCTGCCCCATGGCCCCCCAGATTTGCTCTGCATATGGTATACTAATATTGCAAGTAATATTTCCATTAAAAAATGCTAGGATATAATCAACATATGTATCATAACATCTTTTTAAGTGCAATAAAAACATATTGATCATGGAAAATTCATTTAATTTTATAGCTGTATATTCTAACACGTTCAATAGAAAAAATATACAGTTTTCAGAATGGGCAGCTATGCAAATGTGATGAGGGTGTTTTTCCTTTTACCAGGTAATCAAGTTGACATACACTGTGAAGTTCAAATTGAACAGTTCTCTCTTGGGTATTTTTATTTGTTCCTCACATCAAATTTCATGGACTACTTTAAGACAGTCCTTTCACAACAGCATGGCTTAAAGAAAATCTATTTATGGATTAAAGAAACATCTAATTTTAATAAACTCCTTGTTTTCTGAATTTGGAATTCTGAGTTCCTGTAATTGCAAATATAAATATATGTATATATTTATATACATATATATATATATATTACTTAAAATTTTTTTTGAGGCAGTGTAGTCTGTAAACAAAATTATAGAACAGGGGATCTGCCATCTACGATATCCACAACTTTGCCATTGGGCTTCGGAAATTGCTCATACTAGTGAAAAAATGACTTTACACAAGGCCAAAATATTGTCAGGTTAGTAGTTTCCTGAAAGTTGTGAAACTCTGTAATGTTGCACCGCCATATTAAGTTTTTGTGATTGTCAATTTTTAAAAAATATGAATTTGACTCAATCAGCTTTGTGTTGCCATTGTTCAGTCTTTCTCCTTATGGCAAGTGGAAAGCTTAGCCCAGGTTATTGCTAGTGCATCTTGCAGCTCTGAAAATTCTTAGATGAATGGGAACAAGATTACAAAGTCTCTTAATATTCTGTCTCCAAAACATTGTTGCTAATTCAGGAATCTGTCACATCTAGTGACCATGGGTACATGTTCTTATAACGTGAAAGAAAATTAATTTGAAATTTGGAGAGTTAATACATTAATTACAGTTTTCAATTTCTAATTTACTATTAAATTTTTGTCTTCAGTATTTTCATCCAAACTTTTAATTTAGCTTTACTTTTATTAAGTGTAGTTGGCATACAGTATTCTATTAGCTTCACATATACAATGTAGTGATTCAACGTCTGTATACATAAAGAAGTGATCACCACGATGAATCTAGCTACCAGATGTTATCATACAAACTTGTTCTGGTGTTAACTATTTTCCCTTTGCTGTACATCCAAACTTTTTATATCTTTATTAAAGTCAAATTCAATCTCAAGTCTGATAGAAGAAACTAGTTACTTTGCTTCTAGTCAAGGTCATAAACGGTTTTTGTGTAATTATAACACAAAGAGCCTATGTAGAAAGGAAAATATTATTTAGCATAGTGTGGCCATTCAAAATATATCTCCACCTCTATGATTTTAAAAATCTCTTTCATTAGAAACCAAAAGAATGAAAGTTCAGCCTTTCTAGTACATTTTAACCCAACAATGTAATCATAGCTTCTTTTTCTTTTTCACTCTTTTAAAATTTTCCATTACTTATTTTTTCAGTCTTTTTTTTTAATTTTTGAAAAGATCCATAAGATTTTTATTCCTCTAATTTATGGCAGGCAAACTAAAGATAACTAAAGATAAGAGTTAAATGCAGAATTATACCAGAGAATGTGGTTAGGTTTTGCATTTTTGAAGGAGTACAATAATAACCAAACCTTATTTTTCAGTAATAACTACTTATCCTAAAATGTGTAACATTGGTTGTAAGGCTTGAGTTTTACTAATGCCTAATTTTAATTTTTTTTTCTAGAGACAAAGAATGTGTTGCTAATCATATGAGAACAATAGAAAATATGCTTCATAAGGTACTATACTTTTCCTTCAACATCATTCAACTTCTGTTAGGATGTTGTTTTCCTAAACATTAATTTTATTAACCTCAAGATACTATAATTCATTTTGTAACTTTTTAAAAAATTAAAGTAACAAAAAGATCCTCCCGAATGACTGAAAGTTTATGTTATACAGTGCTTAACTGTAAAACTTTCTTCAGAATTCACTTTATATACTTGATAAAACTAGAAAAATAGTGGTTTCTCCCAAATGCACTTGAGTTATTTGTGGTCTTTGCTGACTGAACCAGAGGTCATTATGATTCTTACTTGTCTCATAATGATAAAATGTTTGACCACACTCTCTAACCTCTTACTACTCTCAAACCTACTGTCCTATATATGTATATATAGAGGAGCCATAATACATTGTATCTGGCAGTACTTTTCAAGCTGTAATTTACCTTCTTATTAGAATATATTTAGTAATACTCTATTTTGAATTTGATTACTTCTCAATGATAAATTAACATTTAATTTGTAGTGATGAGAGGCATTTAAGGATGTCATCTTACTAAAAACTTAATGTATTAACTGGCTATGTATTTTTTTAGCATTCTAAATTCAAAGATACATTCATTATTTAAAAGTAGAGAAATATAATTTATGTGTGTCTATTATTGTCTAATAGACAATTTGTTGGAAATATAATTAGCGCTTTTAAGATGTATGGAATTCATGAATGAACCATATTTATAATGATTTGGGGCATCAAATTTATTATAGAATATAGCTTTGTAAATCTCTTAAAAATACCCAAAAACAAAGCATGGTCACATCAAATTCTCCATATATGCTAGAAACCTGAAATTTGATTTGTAGGAAAAGAGATATCTTTGGTTACATTTTTTTTGTACTTGGTGAGACCTTTGATAGGAGAAATCAGTTATGTTGTGTATATGGCATATCTTTATATACAGTTAATGTTGCCTTGAAATCCAATTGTTTGTTCATATTCCCAGCTACAGGAAAAAAAAAAATCTTGAGTGGCAGCTACCTTGAGGAAGGGACTTTGATATCAGAGAAAAACCATCATCAGTGTGGAATACAGATGTGCCTTATCTTTTTTTTTTTGAAAGATTTTGTTTATTTATTTGACAGACAGAGATCACAAGTAGGCAGAGAGCAGGTGTGGGGGCGGGGAAGCAGGCTCCCCACCAAACAGAGAACCGATTCGGGACTTGATCTCAGGACCCTGGGATCATGACCTGAAGGCAGAGACTTTAAAACCCACTGAGCCACCCAGGCGCCCCTGCCTTATCCTTTCATTATGAGAATGGCAAAATGTGTATTTTAAATATAATCAAGACTGACTGCAATAGGACAATTATAATCATATAGTTCTTCAGTTGCAGTTTATCTTTCGATTTTTGTGTCATACGGAAAGAAAGATGTCTTTAGAATTGGCCTAGAGCCACTGTAGATTTACTTTTGCTTTATGGCTTTTTTCCCCTTCAAATTTAGTAGTTAATTATTTTGATTAATGTTTCTGGAAATTTCTATTTATATAGTGGTTTCAGAATTATCAGTTACTTCTCAATCTTGAAGTGAAAATTTAGGAAAGGCTAAATTGATTGTTGGGCTAATTCTCTTTTTTATGAAGTTTGGGTGAGAATGAATGGGTGCTATGAAATGGCCCAGAGAGTCACTCTGAGCTCTCAGGGAGGTGCTGCCTACTGGTCCTCACGCAGGTGTTTTTCTGGCCAACTCAGACTGTCCAGAGGCATTTCACCAATTTGGAGAAATTGGGCATAGTACAAAAGAGGATCTAGACTCTTTCATGGTAAAAATGGTTGTGGTTACATTCAGACTCTTCAGTCCAGTTTATTGCACATAACCAAATAGTGTAGCTATTTACGTATCTTCAGCACACATGTTTTCAAGGTTTGCAGCAGTTATTCTAGAATAAAGTTGACTCTACCTGCTGAATTAAATTTTAATATTAACTTGTGACATAATGATCTAATAGAAAGAAATTGTTTTTTGTGAAGACATTATTTCTTTTTTTCTTTTAATGATTTATTTATTTATTTTAGAGAGAGCAAGGGAGAGAGTGTGGTGGGGAGGGGCAGAGGAAGAGGGAGAGAGTGTTAAGCAGACTCCACCCTGAGTGTGGAGCCCAGCGCAGGGCTCGATCTCATGACCCTGAAATCATGACCTGAGCTGTAACCCAGAGTTGGACGCTTAACTGACTGCACTGCTCCACCCAAATGCCCCCAGACGTTATTTCCTTTCTTGCATTTTAAAGAACTTAAACATTTGGAGATCTTAAATATTTGGGTTTTTTTTTTGAAAAGCAATTACATTTTATTGATATTTGTCAGTTATTTAGAATTTGAGTATAGCTGACACACGATGTTACATTAGTTTCAGGTGTACGACATAGTGATTTGACAAGCCTATATATATATACTGCCATACTCACCACTGGTGTAGCTATCATCTGTCACCATACAATGCTATTACAGCATTATTGACTATATTCCCTATGCTGTGCCTTTTATTCCTGTGACTTTTTCATTCCATAACTGGAAGCCTGTATCTCTTCAGCTCTTGCCACTTTTATTCAATGTAGTACTAGAAGTCCTAGCCACAGTGATCAGGCATGAAAAACAGAGGCATCCATATTGGTTGAAGTTAAAAGAGGTTAAACTATCACTATTTGCAAATGACATGATACTATACATAGAAAATCCTCAAAACTCTAACAAAAAACCTACTAGAATAAATGAATTCGCTAAAGTTGTAGGATACAAAATTAATACCCAGAAATCAGTTGCATTTCTATACACTAATAATGAAGTAGCAAAAAGAGAAATTAAAAAAAAGAACACTATTTACACTTGCACCAAAAAGAATAAAATACCTAGGAGTAAACTTAAGCAAGGAGGTAAAAGACCTGTACTCTAAAAACTAATAAAACACTTATGAAAGAAGCTGAAGGTGATGCAAACAATTAGAAAGGTATTTCATTCTCATGGATTGGAAGAATTGATACTGTTAAAATGTCCATATTACCTAAAGCAATCTAAAGATCCAATGCAATCCCTATCAAAATACCAACAACATTTTCCACAAAACTAGAACAAATAAAACTGAAATTTGTATGGAACCACTAAAGACCCTGAATAGTGGAAGGAATCTTGAGAAAGAAAAATAAAGCTGGAGGTGTCACAGTTCCAGATTTCAAGATATATTTGTTAGTCTTTAAACTTGATACATTACCTTCAACTTTTCAAATCCTGAAATTATATTATACAAAGCAGTTTGACGGGATATTACTTTTTAAATCCCATTTGGGACCAATACTAGTATGTAATAAAGAAGACCAGTCATCTTTTTTTCTTAAAGATTTTATTTATCCATTTGAGAGAGAGAGTGAGAGAGAGCATGACGGGGGGAGAAGATCAGAAGGAGAAGCAGACTTCCTGTGGAGCTGGGACCTTGATGCGGGGCTCAGTCCTGGACTCCGGGATCATGACTTGAGCCGAAGGCGGTGGCTTCACCAACTGAGCCACCCAGGCACCCCAAGGCCAGTTATTTTCATCTAAAGACATACCTCATTTCAAAGAAACAGATATTTTATTTTAATTATATGTAAATATATGTATGAATATATTATGGCTTTTTAAATGTAGGTCAGAAGTTAACCTTTTATTAAGAAACTTTGTTAGACTAATTTCAGGTTATTGGGGTCAAGAAAAATAGCAAGAGAAAACAAGATCACAATTTTCCACGAGGTGCATTTTTTATATACACACTTCTTTATTTAGTTGAATTCTCAACTGTTTTGAAAAAAACCAGAACTATTGAACTTTAAAAGAAAATCACCATTTTAACCATTTTAAAGGGTACAATTCAGTAGCTTTCAGTGCATTTACAGTGTTATGCCACCATCACAACTATGTGTTCAGAATATTTTCTTCACCTCAGAGAAACCCAGAAGCCATTAAGCAGTCCCTCCCATACCCTCTTACTCCATTCTGTGCATTGTCTTTTTACTTTCTCAGCAACATTCTTTGATGGACAAAAGTTTTTTAACTTTGATGAAGTCCATTTTTTTTCTTTTGTTAATCATGATTTTGGTTTTAGATCTAAGAAAACATCGCCAAATCCCCGGTCATGAAAAAATCCCCTATGTTTTCTCCAATGAGTTTTATAGTATTAACTCTTACATTTAGATTTTGGTCCATATTGAGTTAATTTTTGTGTATGGTATAATTCAGACTGAATTTCATTCTTTTACAGGGCTATCCAGTTATCTCAGCACGATTAATTAATTTATTTTTCCAAAGATTTTATTTATTTATTTGAGAGAGAGAGAGAGAGCGAGCAAGCCCAGGCACAAGTAGGGCATGGGAGTTGGGAAGGAGCAGAGGGAGAAGCAGACTCCCTGATAAGCAAGGAGCCTGATGGCAGGGGTTGCTCCCAGGACACTGAGATCATGACCTGAGCCCAAGTCAGATGCTCAACCAACTGATCCACCCAGGCGTTCCATCCCAGCACCATTTATTAAAAAGACTTTTCTTTCCCCCATTCGGTACTTGTGTTGAAAATCTGTTGACTATGGATGTTTAGTTTTGTTTATGGACTCTCAGTCCTGTTTCATTGATCTATATGTTGTCTATCCTCATATCAGTACCACACTCTTTTGATCACTGTAGCTTCGTAGTAAATTTTGAAATTAAGAATTTTAAGTCTTCTAACGTTGGTTTTTTTTTTTTTTCCCAAGTTTTTTTTTTTGGGACTTTTCAGGGTTCCTTATAATTACATATAAATTTTAGGATCAATTACATATGATTTTAGGGTATGAAGAAGGAGGCAATTAGAATTTTGATAGTATTTCCATCTTAATATTAAGTGTTGTAATCCATGACATAGAACATCTTTCCATTTATTTAGATTTTCTCTGATTTTTTTCAACAACTTTTGTAGTTTTCAGTGTACAAGTTTTGCACCTTTTTGCTTAAATTTATTCCAGAGTATTTTATTCTTTGTGATGCTGTTGTACATGAAATTATTTTCTTTTTTAAAAATTTTTTTAAGTTTATCTATTTGACAGAGAGAGAGATCACAAGTAGGTAGAGAAGCAGGCAGAGAGAGGGGGGAAGCAGGCTCCCTGCAGAGCAGAGAGCCTGATGCGGGACTCGATCCCAGGACCTTGAGATCATGACCTGAGCCAAAGGCAGAGGCTTAACCACTGAGCCACCCAGGCACCCCTGAAATTATTTTCTTAATGTCATTTCTTGGTTCTTAATTTCTAGCATTTAGAAATATGACTGATTTTTATATGTTGCTTTTGTGTCCTGCAACTTTGCTGAGTTTTTTAGCTCCAATAATTTATTTTGAGGATTCTTTAGGATTTCCTATATATAAGATCATATTATCTGCAAATAAAGATAGTTTTAGTTCTTTCTTTCTGATTTGGATGCCTTTGTTTGTTTGATTGTTTGTTTTTTTGGTTTTGGTTTTCTTTTTTATTTTTTTGTCTAATTGCCTGGCTAGTACTTCTAGTCCTGGCAATGAGATGAGAACAGATATCCTTACATTCTTCCTAATCTTAGGGGGAAAGCTTTTGGTCTTGCACCATTAAATATGATGTTAGGAGCATGTCCTTTATCAGACTAAGTTCTTTCTGTTTGTAGTTTTTTGAATTTTTCTTATCATGAAAGGTTATTGGGTTTTGTCAAATGCTCTTTCTATATCATATGAAATGATCTTTTTTTTCCAGTTTTCATACTACTAATGTTGTGTACTACATAAATTAATTTATATATGTTCAGCTATCCTTGCATTCCTGTTATACATACCACACTTGGTTATCATGTATAATTACTTGAATATGTTGCTAGATTCAATTTGCTAGTATTTTTTTTTTTGAGGATTTGTTGTCTATGTTCATATGGTATATTGGTCTACAGTTTTTTTGTGATGTCTTTGTCTGGCTTTGGTATCAGGTAATATTGACCTCATAGAATAAGTTAGGAAGGGTCCCTTCCACTTCCTTTTTTGGGGGGGAGGAGGCGTTTGAGAAGGATTTGTGTTAATTCTGTAAATATTTGATAAAATTTACCAGTGAAGCTATCTGGTCCTGGGATTTTCTTTGTTGGAAGTTTTCTGCCCTTTTTTTTTTTTTTTTTTACGATTTTATTTATTTATTTAAACAGAGAGAGATCACAAGTAGCCAGAGAAGCAGGCAGAGAGAGGAATCAGGCTCCCCACTGAGCAGAGAACCTGATGCCGGGCTTGATCCCAGGACCCTGAGATCATGACCTGAGCCAAAGGCAGAGGCTTAACCCACTGAGCCACTGTGGTGCCCCATTTTCTGCTTATTTATTAATTCTTTTTCCTTGTAATAGATTTATTCAGATTTTCTGCTGCCTTTTAAGTCCATTTTTGTGGTTTATATGTTTCTAGGAATTTGTTTAGTTCATCTAGGTCACCTAATTTGTTGACATACATTGTTCAATTCCTTAGTATTGTTTTTATTTCTGTAAGGTCAGTAGTAGAGTCTTCACACTTATTTCTTATTGTGGTAGTTAATTAATCTTATTTTTCTTGGAAAGTCTAAGGTTTGTCAATGTTGTTGATCATTCCCAGGAACCAAATTTGGTTTTCTTAATATGCTCTGTTATTTTCTTATTCTCTATTATCTCTGCTTCAATCTTTATTACTTTCTTTCTTTTGTTTGCTTTGGGCATAGTTTGTTCTTCTTTATCTATGTCCCTCAGGTAGAAGTTTAGATTATTGATTTGAGATCTTTCTTCTTTTTTAAAATGGGCATTTGCAGCTAAAAATTTCTGTGTGAGCACTACTTTCATAGAAGACTGTGTTTTGGTATATTATGTTTTTGTTTTCATCCATCTCAAAGTATTTTCTAATATCCCTGTGATTTCATCTTTGATCTATTCACTGTTTAAGCATGTGTTGTTTTATTTCCAAAATATTTGGAGATTTTCCAAATATTTTTTGCTTTGGCATTCTAATAAAATTCTGTAGGATTTGAATAGCTACCTTGTTTGATTTCAGTTCTTTTAAGTTTAAAGTTTGCAGTATGGTCCAGAATATGGTCTGTCTTGGTGAATGTTACTGGTACATTTGAAAAGAATGTGTATTCTGCAGTCATTGTATAGAATATTCTATAGATGTCTAGTATGTTGATTTACACTGTTGTTCAGCTCTTCTAGTTCCTTGGGTATCTTTTGTGTAGTTCTACCCATTAATGAAGTGTGATTTTGAAATCTTCAACTATTATTGTTGAACTATTTCTCTGTTCATTTGTGTCAGAGTTTTATTTGAAATTATATAGGAAAAAAGAGTTACAAATCAAAACTACATTATTACTGATTTTATTTATACTTGTTCAGTTTCCTTTGCTGGTGATCTTTATTTCTTCATGTGAATTTAAGTTACTGTCTGTTGTCCTTTCATTTCAGGCTGAAGCACTCCCCTAGGACATTTCTCTTAGGGCAAGACTAGAAGTAGTGAATACCCTCAGCTTTTGTTTATCTTGCAACGGCTTAATTTCTCCTCCCCCCACTTTTTTTTTTTTTTTTAAAGATTTTACTTATTTATTTTAGAGATAGAGAAGAGACAGAGTGAGTGAGGGGAGGAGCAGAGGCAGAAGCACAAGCAGACTGCATGCTGAGTGCACAGCCTGATGTGGGACTTGATCGCACAATGCTGGGATCATGACCCTGAGCTGAAATCAAGAGTTGGATGCTTATCCGACTGAGCCAGCCAGGCACCCCTTTCTTTCATTTTTGAAGAATATTTCTGTTGGATATAAAATTTTTGGTTGACAGTGTTTTCCCCTTTAAGTGCTTTGAATATGTCAACCTTAGTATTTCTATTTGGTTCCTTTTTATGCTGTCTATTTCTTTATTTATATTTTCTGTTTTGGAGGATACTACTCTCATGGTTTCCTTTGGTTATTTGTACACAGTTTCCTTTAACACTAAGCATATTTAAAATAATTGATTTAGCGTCATTGTGTGGTAAATCCAATGTTCAGGCTTCCTGAGTTCCTATTAGTTTCTGTTTTTCTTATGTACGTGCTATACTTTATCTTTTTGCATACTTCATAGCTTTTTGTTAAAAAGTGAATATTTTGTATAGTGCAATGTGCGAACTCTGGAAATCAGATTCTCCTCCATCCCTGGTGTTGCTTGTTGCTGCTTATTCTAGTGGTTATTATTTGTTCAGTGACTTTTCTGAACTAATTTTTTCAGTTTGTTGACATACGGTATTATATGGAGTTTCAGATATATTACATAGTGATTTGACAATTCTGTACATGACTCAGTGCTCACCATGATAAGTGGTCACTGTCACATTATTACAATATTATTGATCATATTTACTATACTATACTTTTCATTTCCATTTAAAGTCTGTATTCTTTATCAAGTATGGCCACTGAAATCTCTGTTCTGTTAACTTCATCATCTGCTGTTGTTTCAACAGAGATTTCCTTAAATGCTGAGATTCAGGTGCTTTTTCCTTGATTAAGTTTTTGCTTGGTTGCTGTAAACTTTCAGTTAGTTTCTAGAGTTCTGAAAAAGTTGATTCTGACAAATTTTGTCAGGGTAGTCACTGTTTTTTTTAAAAAGATTTTATTTATTTACTTGAGAGAGAGAAAAGAGCAAGGGAGAGAGCACAAGCTGGGGAGGGGGGAAGCACGCTGAGAGAGAGGGAGAAGCAGGCCTCCCACTGAGCAGGGAGCTGGACTCTGGGCTCAATCCCAGGAATTCGAGATCATGACCTGAGGCAAGAGCAGACGCTAAACTGACTGAGCCACCCAGGTGCCCCAGGGTATTCCTTTTTTGTGTGTGTGGAGGGACTGACTTTTGGAGTTCCTTATTTCACCATTTTTGCTAACATCATTCTCTAAAGTCATATACTTTTATTTGCCTAATAAATATACTAGTAGGTTTCTAATATTACTGATAATATAGACTCTTAGGATTGATTTTTTTCTTTAAATTAAGAGACTCTCCAAACATGCTTTAGTATTTCTATTGTGAGAAAAGGAGGAAAACTACAATAATTATATTAGAATATAATTCTATATTCTATAGAATTATATTAGAATATCGAATTAGCCTTCAGGGTAAGGTAATGACTGGATGTATAGGATAATATCCTAATTATTTAGCATTAGATATGAGAAAATTAAGTGTTTCTTGGGTGCTAACCAAATGTTTAACAGAGAGATGTCTTGATTTATTATAGCTGGAGGTAAACATAAGTAAATTTGGGTAAAATTGGAATGTAGAGAAGAGTGAACTTTTTTTGGTAGTCATTCTGAGGCAGTTAGAGACTCCTTGAGTCGTATATGTTTGGAAGTATTAATGATAGTGTTTCCTGTGTATGATTGTAGTATACTATGAACTTTAAATGTACCTCTGAACATTTAGGGAGAAATCTTAACTGCCTTTTCAGTAAAATGTCTAAAAGATAAAATAGGAAGTCAGAACCCGGAAGCTTCAAAAGACTTCAGAGGACCTTGCGTCTATAAACCCTGTAAATTTATCAGGCTGACTGATACTGGACAATAGCTAGGAAGTCACAGGAGTTTTTGCTGATATCCTTTGAGATTCATTTCTACCATAAAGTTACTTAAAATCTCTTATCCAGTTTTTAATAAGAGCAGTTGAGTTCTACAAAAGTTTTAAAAGTATATGTTATATGCCAGGAGCTGTACCAGTCTTTGGAGAATCAACCAACCAACCACAAAAAACCCCACTATATATATATATGTATATATATATATATACATATATATATATTTATGAATGAAGAGAGAAAGAGAGACCATAGTCTGTGTGTATGTGTGTGTGTGTGTGTGTGTATGTATGTATGTATATCTATATCTACATCTACATTGATATCTATCTTTCCTTTCTCTCAAGGCAGAGGCACAGATAATTCCAGTATACCATGGTAAATAAGCATCCATTAGATATAGTTCCACACCCATGCAGATGGACTTACTCATCTAGGAGGCATACTCAGAAATCCCACAGGTTATCTGAAGGTTTCTTAGAATTAATGCCTGGATGGGGCTTTGAAGTGTGAAGAAAGGTGGGAAAGGTGTTCCAGTAGAGAGGATAGTGTGTGTGAGGAACCGCATGGAAGTGTGAATATCCAGACATCTTCAGTTCAGCAGGAAGTGCAAGGAGAGTACAAGAGAGGAGGCTGAATGAGGTACTTGGAAGCCAAGTCATTAAAGTTGTTTTTTTTTTTTTTTTCGCCATTCTAAGACCCTTGAATTTTTATCATGGTGGCAGTGGGAGGAAACTAGGGTTTAAGCTTGGCACTGATATGGTCAGATTTCCTTACTGAATCTGGGCTCTGGAGGGCATATTTACAGACTGGATATCGTGAGTAATGAAGGTGGTTTTATGACCCATGGTTTTGTAGACTTGATGGAAACAGGAGAAGGTCAGACCAGGGCAGTGATGATAGGTGGTGTTAGAGGAAAGGATGTGAAACTTATTTAGTAAAATAGTGAATGAGGCTGAAAAAGCCAGGGGAGGATTCCTCCCAGGATGAGGAGTGTGATTGGCTGATGGATGTTGGAAATACAAGAAGAGGAGCAGGCTTTTATTTTTTTGTAGGGAGAAGAAGGGAGACAGTGATGAGTTTTGTTTTGGAAATACCCAAGTTTGAAGAAAGGTGGGATGATCAGCAAGATATGTGAGTCTGGACCTAAGGGAAAAAGTCAGGCTAAAGATAAAGGTTTGAGATTGATTAACGTAATACTCTGGCAAAGAAAGAAGGCAGTATAGCAACTGACAGGAGAAACAAGACATTACAGATAAATGGGAAGCTAGCAAATGCATTTTGAGAGATTAATTATGCCACCAGAGTTTGGAGTCCTTGAGGGATGGAATTCTGTCTCCTTAATTTTTATATCCTCAGCATCTATCACAGTGCCTGGTACCCAGTAGGCACTTAAGGAATGTTTGTCGAATGAGTCAAATTCTACCATCACCTAGTCCCTAAACAAAGCTGAAGCCATCTCTGTATTTCAGTGGAGGTATTGCTGATATTGCTTTATTTGATTGCTAAAAATAGCATGTATATTTATTTTGCCTAATCAAGAGCTAGAGGAATAGCCTAAATTTGATTAGAAGAACGTCTCTAGGAAAGAGGGGTGCGCTAGCAAGAATTTACAGGGTGTGATAGTCCTGTTGCAACCTGTTTTTAGCTGGTTCGACTCTTAAGAAGTAGAAAGATGAGAACTTCTTTTGTTAGAGTGGACTGTGGAATGGATTAGAGTCCAACAGAATCTGATAGTTGAAGACACTATCTTGCCAAATCTTTAAATGTGATTTTATAATCTTATCTTAAAGATGGCTAACCCAAATATTTGATTATACATAGTTATCTTTTGATTTTTAGTTTTCAGTGAATTTATAAAGAATGGATACATCACAGAACAGCTTTTAATTTATAGAGCTGGCAGTCTTTTAAAAGTCAAAATATGATTTAATGCCTCCCAAAACCCAAGTTTTAGTGACTCATTAATGACTCTTTAAATGTTACTTGTGGTCTTGGAACTCCTCCACATTCTTAGTTTCTGGATCCTGGTTCTGAAGATCAGCTGTGCAGGACATTACAGGTGTTAGCCCAGCTGGCTTGCTGATGACAACTCTGTCCGTATAGCTGTCTTGTGTGTCATCATTCATATTGTTCAGTGTCATTCTGACCTAGCCAAGCTAAAAATGGTACTCCAGCTCAAGAGGGATTTAAAAACCTTGACAAATGAAAGATAAGATGCTACAGAATGTCATGTACGTGTGCTTAACAGGTTTTAGCCTAAACACATCTAAATGGCTAATTTCAGTTGTGCCCTGGCCTTTATCCTTTGCAATAATTTACCCTAGGAAAAAAAAATATTTCCTAGGAGGACTGTTAACAATGCATAAACGTATTTTTCTACACTCAAGTATGGGTTTGGTGTTTGTTTAAATAGCTCAAGGTCACAGTAATCTGTTTGTGGGGTACATTCTATGGTGTATAACCTACACCGGAGATTTATCATGCTGCCCAGTGCCTTTAGAAGATGTCCGTGATCAAATCACCCTCTCCTACAGCCTGATAATTTGATTGGAGGGCTCAGTTTTTCAGATCCTTATTGGGATGTAGCCAGCTTGCTAATTTGATTCATGAGATCCATTTTCTAGGTCCATAACTGGGATGTAACTATTAATGCATGGGGTGATGGCGGTGGTGGATTTGCCCTCTTTTCCTGGGTGACAGCAGCCGGCAGTCCTTGGAGCTTTCTGGCTCAGCTCCAGAGTTGCAGGTTAAGTTAAAGAACCTGCCAGCAAGAGAAGGCTAGTTTCTTACTTCCTTCTTTTCCAATGATGAGTGCTTGTGTTTGCTGCAACGTCCATGGAGTGTCCGCTTCTGCTGAGTGCCAGGGTCTCCTTCCCGTGGGTGTGGGGCACAGCTGGAACTGCTGCATGTATCTTGGGACATCATAGCCTGGAAATCTTCCGTGTGAGATGATGACAGTGTATAAGGATGATTGCTGCACAGGTAACTTGTCTGTCAGTGTAACTGTGTGTGTGTGTGTGTGTGTGTGTGTGTGTGTATGTGTGTGTGTGGCCATGGGAGAAAGAAAACACAAGTGAAGGAGAATGCCCACAGGTCCAGGAAAACTCCTGAGGAAAGGAAGGATGTTTGAATAATAGTCCCCATTACTTCTCACAAAACTACTTTTATGCAACTTACACATTTGTGGTAAGATTGCCAGACAAGGGACCAAGGCAAGTTAAAAAAATATAGTGTTGTTGTTTAGGTAGGGAATGGAAAAATTACCAAAATCCTAAGCAATTTGCTCAACTGTTAACTGTTCATTATAAATATTAAGAGGCACTAGGAATTAGTGCTAAGAGCACTGGACTCAGCATCCTTGTTTTAAGGATGTTTCTGTTTCACTGTTTCACAAGGTGGATGGCGGAATCAAGGGAGGTAGTATGAAGAGTACTTTGAAAAGCAAAAAGTACTTTTGAAAGTACCAATGGTACTATTAATGGAAGTACTACTCTCTGTCTATTTCATTATCAGATAGTTAAGGAAAAGGTAACAGACAGATGAAGATGTCCACTCAGATGTAATTCTTCGATCCTTGAATGTCATTTCCATTGTGTTGGCAAGCTTAAAGCCCTCCTTCTCTCAGTAGGCACATAAAAGAATCCTGGAGCTGCTAATTTTATATATATATATATATATATATATATATATATATATATATATTTATTTATTTATTTTTTTAAATCATATTCTTTCTTTTTCCTGCCTTGTAGAATTTGGGAGTTTGGAATGACATTCTTATTTGATCACATACTACCACGATATATAACCACTCTGTATGCACCATGGTTTTCTTGCTAACAGTGTCCTTACCAAGTTAATTCTGGCTGATGCTCTTCTCTGTTTACAAAAGGCTCTCCAGTATGCCTATTCTACTTGTTTAACCAAATTTTATGTTGATTAGGTATGAGAGGATGTGCCAGGAAACTTAGACCCAGTCATGTTGCATATCAGACTACATAAAACCTGAAAGTTTATCAGGAGATAGTACACTTATTTTATGAAACACTTGAGAAAAATAAGCCAGAAGGTGTCTGTGGAATGCAACCCTGTGGTACTGATAGAAGGTTCACCTGCTAGAAATTGTTGAGATATTCTCTGGTGAGATGTGGTTATTTAAAAAACTTGACAGCTGGTGAAAAATACTGTCTTTCCTTCTGTACCTTTAAGGCAGAAGACGGCCAACATTTTCTGCAAAGGGTCAGACAGTAAATATTTTAGGCTTTGTGGATCGTATGGTCTCTGTCTCAACTATTCAACTCTGTCATGGTAGCAGGAAGACAGCCAAAGACAATAGGTAAATGAATGGGTGTCATGTGTTCCAATAAAACTTTATTTACAATAACAGGCGGTGGGCTGGATTTGGTTCCTGGGCTGCTGCTTTCTAGTGCAGAGGTTGAAAAATAGTGTATAGTCTGCACGAGTGTAGGAAGACAAAGAGAGAAGGGAAAGCCGGAAGGAATCAGTGGAGGTGGAAGGAAGGGCAGAGAAGGGCGTGGGACAGAGGAAGGTAGGGAAGTGGAAACAAAGTAGAACATGAACACAGGGTGGTAAGAAAGGAGGTCACAGGAAACACTGTAGACCATGATCTCTTCTTGATGACACTGTCTGTGGTCAGAATGTTCATTTTGAAGCAATGGATGCCATACTAGATTGGAGTAAGTAAGATTTTAGCCAGCTCAAGGGTATGATGTGAAATACTAATTATCACTTACTTTCCCCAGATTTAAGATTCAGGCACTATGTGTATCTTTTTATGTAGTAAGCATACCTGAATTTCTATCTACAACCCTACTACTTCTTCCTTAGTGTCCTGGTGGTAAAAACATAGCTAGTGCCACATTTTGTGTGTGTGTGTGTGTGTGTGTATTTTCATTTGGAACATTAGGTGTGAAGGGATTTATAGCTGTGTGTGATATGACATGCAAGTTCATGTTTTGAGAGTTGAACAGTTTTTCCAAAAATGACTAATGTAATCTCAGAGTTGATCTGTCCACCAGGAATAGCTTTTTTTGTGTTATGGTGGGAGTACAGAAAATTAGAAAACAGATTGGAGGCTTGTGAGTAAAGGCCAAGCAGAGGAATAGGAACACGGGTCTTCTGAATCACTTCAGTCTGGAACTCGAGTGTGAGGATAAAATAAATAGATATTTCATACCGTGTTTTGACTTCTTAGAAAGTATCATTTATTTTTCTCTCTCCACCTCTTGTTACTTTTGTGTCTTATGGCATATCTGTTAGAAATATGTGCTTTCTGAAAGTATGTAATAGGGAAGGGAGAAAGCAAACTACTTTCCTAAACATCAAAATTTCAGAGTATAGTAATGGAGGTATGTTTTCTTTATTCTTTGTCCAAATATTATGAAATTGAACAGCTATATAGAATGTTGTAAAAATGTATGCAATTTGGCAAATGAGATTTATATTGTGAAATTGTATGAAAAAATTCGTTAGGTTAAGTATGGACTGTTACCCATTTTGAAATAGAAAAACATTATTATATACATGTTATCATTCATAGCTATAAATACAGTGAAATGGGTATCAAATCATAATTGAAGGATGAATAATGATGTGCTATAACAGAATTAAAGACTGACTTTTGAAATCATAATTTGAGTTCGAAATTTGAAATTGTCGTTTAATGTACAGACAGGTGACAATGGTGGTTTTCATCTTTCTTAGTGCACACACTAAAATCTGTATTTTCAAAGGTGAGCCTACTTCTCCTGTTAGGGAAAAAAGTGATTTTATTATTTTAATATTGTTACTTCAGAATTCTTTTGACAGTAAGGAAGTTTATTTTAGATTCTTGCATTTGAAAGGAATCATTTTATATCCAATGGACAGTGTTTCCCGAGGAAATCTCACTTACCTCTGTTCTAATTTTGGTTACTTTGTTCTCAGGCTGCCTGTTCTGTTTTTCATAAACAAATTGAATGCAGTACGGGGTGAATCTTTTTTCTTACTGTTCTGGGTTGAATCTCTTTCCCGTTTATCCTGTTCACCCTCTGAAATTCAGGCTTGCTTTCTGCGCTCTTCTGAACAGTCTCATCTTTCACCCTTCATGTTTTCCTGTTCCCTGTCACCTTCCCTTCCTGCTTCTTTGCTGCTGGTTGTAATTTTACTTGTCCTCTGTCACTGTTTTGTCTTCTCTCAATGTGCTGTTTTCACTCCCTGTACCCCTGACGATAAAAACATTCCTAACTGATCCTTTTTTTAAGGGTGAGAGAAAACTTCTAGAAATATTTGGAGAACATTTTGGATGCCTTCTCTCAAAGTTCTGGCTTAATTTACTCTTAAATCAACTCTTAAAATGTAGTAGAAATATTTGTGATATTATGTGTGTTATGTAACACTCTCTCTTGATGGCACCGCCCCTAGTCTCAACACCTTTACAATTAAATGAAAGTATTAACACACGCATATTAAAATAAAGTTGTAATTATGATGCCCATTATTCGGTTTAGCAAAATAACTGGATTTTGAGTTTTTCCCCTCTATTTAATATAAAGAACACTTTAATCTGGCAAATTAAATAATGTTGTAGTGAGAATGTTAATTTGATAAGAAGTCCCAGGTTTAACCAAATGCCCCAGCTTCCTGTTGTTCAGTGAGTTTATTTAGAGACTATAAAATGTGGCTTACTGTTCCTGTATGTCAAGCTTCACAGTTGAAGTTTGGTGCCTGATAATCACCGGGTTCAAGGACCTCCAGAGCTGGAGCTGTGTTGTGGATTATGCCTCCATTGCTTATGGTGCTCCCTCCCCCTTTGCCCATATTAGCAATCTGCTTTTGTACTTTGACTTCCAGGATTTCCCTAGTGAATTTTGTCACAGAAAAAAGAGAATCATCAATATCGCAGTTAAACTTGACTTTCAAAGCTAATAGTATCTCATTTGGGGGCTCAAATTTAATAAATTTTCTTTGATTCTGGGTGAGTTTTTAAACATCAAACAATGAATTGGCCAGGGTGCAGTAAAATATTTAGATCTATTGACTATGGTTCAGAAGGGTAGAAGGCAAAAACACTAGTGGTTTGATGTTGATAAATTCTCAGTACCTTAATCCACATTAATGTTTTCTTTTATCTGAGTGTGCATTGGTGACCACAAAAAGCAGGAGAAGGTATCCATACGTATAAAATATAAAACCTAAAGCAAATGTATTTGTAAAATATGATTTATTTTGTTATGTTTAAGTAAGTTAAAAGCATTCTCATCCTGACTGAGGACTCTGGAGAATGTTTGTTAGAGATAAAGAAACGTTCTGAATTGGGACTCCGGTGTGCATACAGTACTCACACCATTATAAAAATTGCATTACAGTGTATGTTTTATAGCATACATTTGACATTCACTTATTGACAGAGCTACTTCTGTTCAACTTGGGAGTATAAAGATTTTTATAAGCATAGATTAGCATGAACAATTAAAGATGGCATCAAATGTTTGTGTGTGTTTGCTGGTTTAAGGAAACTGTATGCAGTGTGATAGTTCATTCATAAAATTAGAAATAATTCAAACAGGTTTTGGAAGCTTCCCAAGTCGAATAGAAAAGCGAAGGAGAGGTTTCCTATCTTATATTGTTGCCAAGTTACATTTGAAGTTGCTCAGGGAAAAGTGGGGATATAGACAAATATGTTTGAGCAATTAGTGCTATTTTTTATAGTTCTTCCATTCTTGACGGTTACTACTTCAGCAAAAACACTTTTGACCCTGTGGCTTTAAGCTGGTTGCATAATATTTATCCAATATATAGTAGCAAAGAGATACATTTTTAAAACAGTCAGGCATAAGGAAAGTTAGAAAATATACCTACATATGAAATCTACTATCGTTAAACTATATAGTTAAAAACGAAAGCTCACCGATCTTAGGAAAACTAGGCTGTGAAAATCTTAAAGCTCTTACTAAGTTTGGAAATTAAAAATGAAAACAGATCTGTTTCTGAGCATTTTTCTTTTTATCTACGTGTAGTATATGGGGTGTAGTTTCTCTTTTGTCCAGAAGGTGGCAGTGTAATATCAACTGCCTGTGATCCCTATACTGGCTAGAGAATTGGTATTTCTCCCGTATCTGTGATATGTTTGTATTGTTACCTTTATGAATACTTAAAATATAGTACAAATACCACTGCTTTTATTCGTTATCTTATTTAGAAGTTGCGTGACTGAGTTGGTTTATATGCATTTAATCGTTAAGACTCAAGTTTAGTCAGAAGGAAATGGGCAAATAAACCCTCTGCTTGGTATATTTTTAAGTCTCCTTCTGTGTTGAGTCTGTTTGTTTTTATTCCAGGGTACATATTATTGAAGTTTTCGTTTCCAAGACTAGCACCTAATAACTATCTTGTCTGATATATCAGTTAATACCAGTTAAATGAAACATGTTATTAAGAAAGTGACAGTAATTAGGAGATCGCTGTTTGTTTTTGATTTTTGTGGGTATTTTTTTCCCCTTCTTTCTTTTTTTCTTTTGAGGGTGGAACAGTGAAAAAATAATTCAAAACCTCTTGATCAGAAGAGCTCCAGTGACTCTTCTTCCCTCCCTCATTTCAAGCAGGAGGATGCTTTTTCTTCTTAACATTCTCCCCCAGCACTCTGAATTAGAGATTTATTTGCAACGAAAAATCAATTAGTCCTAAATTTATTCATGGATTTCAGGTCCAGCGATCAATGCAAGTCCACTCAGTGGGCTCAAGGGGACCCAGTTCATCCCAGTTAATGTGTCTGAAGGGGAATTACCATTGATGCTGTTTTTTTCCCTTTAGGTCAGAGATCAGATCTCGCTGTCACGGACTGCGGCAAGCAGGAATGACTTCACCCTGCAGCTACCCAGACTGCACCTGGAGACCTTTGCGATGGAGGGGCTCAAGGGCGGGCCAGAGGTGGTAGCGTGCCAGGTTAGAGTCTAAATAACATTGTTTGCTCCTGAGACGTGTGGAAAAATAAATTGCACTAACTGGAGAGAATGAAAGCCTCCAAGTATTGTGAATAACCCAAAGGAGATGCAAATAATTTCTCTTAATTTTTCTTCCACCGTGGAACACTATTTCTCAAATAATTGTTTTTCTTTTTTTTTTTCCCCTCTCACAGTCTCGAAATAGCCTATTAAATAATCCAGAAAAGTTATTATTATTTTTTTTTACCAAGGAAAAATATGTGTTTTACAGCTAAGTACAGTATGTAAAGAACATGCTTTCCTGTCAGCAGAGGACAATAAGACACTAGGCTGTTATCTCTCTAAGCTCGTCTCAATTTGTAGCTCTTATTGTTTTAAAATAAATCACTTTCAGTAAAATTATCAGGAGAGATATTTGAAAATTTTCAATGTTAATTCCAGAGTAGAGCCAACATTTCTTATGTGGCAATGTAATGTAAGCAACTGTGGAACCAAACTGTCCTTGGCATTGAGGAGCATTTATTTACCCTTAATTTTTAGTTTTAACAGACAGTGTGATATGTGCAAACTGGGTTATTTCATTTATAAAACTCCCAAGTACCAAATTGTGAAACCCCAAGTAACTTTAAGATAAACTTAATAAAGAAAATCTTTTCAAAAATATACTCATTTTCAGATGCTACAGATTCTTTGTAATCGAGGCTCCTACTGGGTTATTGTGAGCATTTTTTTTTCCTTAGGGTTAAGACAGTTTTTTAATTGGACAAAACAAAATTCGATATGTGCTTTATTCACCTTTTAATGCCTAATGCCTTTATTAGAGAAACCTATCAACATCATGTAAACTATAGGAAGCTTGATATTTCAAAAGAGCTTGTTCTGATTCAATAGCAGTCCAGATTTTTCAGTGTATCTAAAAGAGAAATATCTCCTAAAACTCAGTTTCTGTTTCACATTTTGAGGTTTAAAGTAAACTTCATCATTCTTTAGTTTATGACCCCGTGAAATTTTAATTTTGTACAAAATTAATGTCAGTGCAAGTGGGCTATGTTAATTTTTTTCTACTTGCTCCATACCCTAATTTAATTTGTTATTAGTACCCAAATTAATGCTTTACAAAGAAAGAATACTCATTTCTCTCATTAGATTATCCACTAATGTATTTAAAATAAATATGTGATGTAAAACTCAGCATAAAATATTTTTATTTTCAGTTACAGGCTAGAATACTGTACTGTTATTTAGCACAAGATTAAGATGTACATTTTAAATTTGATTACCATTCTTTATGAATTCATTGTAACCACAAATACAATGCAATCTGAGATTTTTCTAGTGACTGTAAAATAATCCTTTACTTGGTTATCTTGATTCAGAATCTCAGAGGGCTTAGTACTCGTCATAATTCACAAATAAAGACTTCCCCAAACCATGGATTTGGGTGATTTGGAAAGAGACTGATCCTCAGAATACCATATTTTGGCGGCAAAGCACAAGCTCTCTTTGGTCCTGATGTCAGTGAATAGCAAGAAGGAAATGGAGAGACGCCTATTTCAAACTGCTGTCTTTCCAAGTTCTAATAAAAATACTTCTGTGCATCTCTAATACCTAAACACTTGGGCACATTTTGCACTGACATGTTGTGATGTACACTGCAGGTTAGTTGTCCATATTGTACTTTAGTATTGCATGCAGAGAAGAACACATGATTTGGATCATAATATTTTTTTTTACACAGACACACAAACGCAGACAGACACACAGACGCACGCACAGAATTGGTGATAGGCTTTGGAGTACTCAGAGAAGAAAGGCTCTGTAGTGTCAATGACCTTAATTTTAATAAGAACAGCTGCCATTTCAGTGAGCATTTACTATGGAGGTTGTATCATGCTTAGTTCTTTATATACGTCATGTTTAACTTTCACAATGGACCTGTCCGAAAATGGTGTGTTATATGTCACATGACAGATGGCATCGTTTCTATTTTATAACTGAAAAACAGCAACTACAACAGGGACCGCTCCTCAGATCAACAGCAAGTAAGTGCCAGGGCCCAGAGCTGAATTCAAGCAGAGCTGTGTTTGACTGCACAGCCTGAACCGGGAAAATCTGATACTAGAAGACAATCTAGACACGGTGTTAAATGGTAGCATACAGCCTTTGAGATGTATAGTGGGATTTTCCTTCCATCTGCAAAATGCACATTATGTCTCTGTGTAAGATGCCAGTCATGGTTTATGCTGTGTTGTGGACAAATTCACAGGTAAAAAATTTTGTTTCCATGTGACAGGCTAATGTTAGGGCACACTACTTTCCCCCTTTTTGCAATCTATAAATATGTATAGTTATGCTCAGTGGGACTCCGTATTTAGGAATTCAGTATTTGTTTCACTTTATAGTCTGTGCGCCTAAGTGGACTGTTTAGAGAGCACATGTCCTTTGATTATGTTGAGGAGAGGGTCGCTGTGTGGGACATGGCAGGGGATGACCATTTGGCCAACCCAGGCCACCATCATCTGGAGCCATGGGAGCTGCCACTGTCCGTCTTTCCCAGCATGGGAAGCTTGGTTACAGGTCTACCGCTGGATGGAGGAAAAACCATGAGCATGCGTGAAGGGGCGAAGAGAATCACCCTTTCTCTCCAGACCTGGAAGCCCAGGTGACTGGTGCACTCCTACAGCAGAAAACCCAGTTCAGAAAAATGTAGTCTCTGAGCTCTGCTAGTTTTTAGCTTCAGTTCTCTCGGAAAAGCATAGTCTTACCAATTTCTTGGGCTTGGAGGAGGACTGAACTAGGCAATGCATGTAAAATAGAGAACATAGTGCCTAGCAGGAAGAGAGGGCTGTTAGGACTGCACGCGTAATGGGGCCCTTGTCAAGATGAAGTTCGCAACAGAAGCTTGTTTTCATTACTTTTAAGGGTGTGTGTGTGTGTGTGTGTGTGTGTGTGTGTGTATTTTGAGGAATGGTTATTTAGGATGTTTTTCTCTGTATCTTTCCATTTGGTTCTTTTACTCTTCCTTGTTTACTGTTTCTTCCAAAGCTTTAAATAATTTTGATGAAGAGCCACATTAGTTCCCTATTTACTTCTTCATGTTACTTGATGTTCCCGTGAGGCCACGTCTCCAATGAAACCCTTTGTCTAAGCTCCTTTGGCTGGTCTGGAACTATTATTACCTGTTCTTGTATCTCCCAAATATCGCTTATTAGTCTACTAGGAAAAAATTAAAACACCTAGATTAGACAAGTTAGCTTTAGCTGAAAAGTCCAGTACAACGTGAACGCAGAGAACTTTTTTGCAAAAAATATTCATCCCACATTTTATAAAGGTAGTACCTGTTACTTGTTATCTTATACTTCGAGTTGTTTTTCCCCCAATGAGAAGGCTATGCGATGCATTTAATATCCGGCAGTTATTAGCAGGTATGTGATAAATGTTTGCGTCTCTACCCCCATTCAATAACACACAACAAAGAGCAGTATCAAGAGTTAACATGTGCTGAGTACTTTTGCTGTACCAGTTACTTCGCTAAGCGCTTTACATTTACTATCTCCCCTCGTCCCCACAACAGCCACATGAATAAGTGCTCTGATTTTATCTGTTTTATAAAGGAAGGAGCTAAAGTTTATTGAGATTCAGTAAATTGCTAAAGATTACCTATCCAGTGAATAGGGTCCATTCAAGCCTTTAATCTTGCCTTTCTGTCTTTTGTAAACCATGGTTTGTGTGCGTGTGTGTGCGTGTGTGCACGCTTTAAAATGGTCAAGAGGGGCAAAGGTAGGGGATGTCTGTAGAATACAGTTTCTTTGGTGAGGACATAGTGGAGAGAACAGAAATCCAGAAGAAGCCTAACTGGGCAAGTTACTTACATTGGGTACTTCAGCCTCTTCATCTGTGACACGGAGATCACGGAAGTCTGCAAATCATCGTGTCACTGGGATGATTCAATGAGTCAACACATCTAAAGTTCTCCGAGGGACAGGACGTTGTAAACACTCGGTGTCTGTTAGCTGTCCATGGACAGGAACTCCTCGCTGTTTTGTTCACTGTGGCATGATTTCTTTTTTGGATAAAAAATAAGTGGAACGGTTGTATCTAAGGTTATGCCCCTTCTCAGGCTTTGATACACATTCCCCACTTTTCCCAGGAAAAGACTTCCAGGTTACCCGAAGTGACTGACTTCTCTTAGTCCTTTAGTTTCCTCCTTAAAGTATGGGTCTTTATTTTCCATTACTAAGGGGAAGTGTTACCTTCTTACAGTTTAGATCTTCCCTTTCAGATGGCCATTCTTAGTCGGTTCTTAATTTACAGAGTTCAGCCCAAGAGTCTCCATGGGGAGGTAGAGGGGGCATATTGTGTGACTGCTGTTTGTTTCGCAGATACTGTTTTTCATTTATTTCTGGGTGCATAATGCTGCTTTGAATGTTGGAGGTTATTAGAAATCTGACCTTTTTTGGTAAGTGGGATCATTTTAGTAATAAGGTATCAAAAAGGTTTGGACGTTTATCTAAAGTTGTTGTATCTACGAGAGTTTGTGCGACTCTCTTTAAATTCAAATCAAAACATCTTTTAAGTTAAAAAACATAAAATGATTTTAAACTTTAGGTTGTGGGATCAAATAGAATGTTGAAATGCTACCTTCTTCAAAGGTTAGAAGGTACTGTCCAGAGAAGAGAAGAGCTGTTTGTTAGGGAAAGACAATTAACTGGAAAAATCATATAGTTCATCTGAGAATAAATGCATTATGATGAAAAGTGCCACCTTCCTTCTCACCTGTCTGCTTGAGGGCTGTAGTCCATAGTTCCACAGAATATAAATTGTGCCAACGAAACCTTTGAATAACCTAGGTTTGAGGCCTAACTTGCAGATGAATGTAAAAATTAGTGTCTGCTTTTTCTGTTGATACCAGGGAGAGTAAATGGCATTTTCTGAGGTAGTTCTGAGGTAGAATATTGTCTGAGGTGAGTTGTCAGAATAACATTTTTGTTATTTGCTACGGAAAAGTTTAGAATTCTAGTGGTGCCAGGGTGGCTCAGTCAGTTAAGCATCCGACTCTTGATTTCAGCTGACGTCATGATGTCAGGGTTGTGAGATCAAGCCTTGCATCAGGTTCTGCCTTGGGCTTAGAGCCTGCTTAAGACTTTTCCTCTTCCTCTCTCTCAAAAAAAAAAAAAAAATTAGAATTTTACTCTGAAGTTTGAATAATGTGCCAGTAGACATTAAATTTCTTCAAAATCTCTCCTGGTAGAACTGTAAGCAATGCTAAGTGAGAAAAAATAGAATGTTAAGATGTTCATGTGTACAGAGGACTCATTTTTTAAGGTTGTGTTACAAATTGGGATAACAATTATTAAATAATTAAGTAATTGGATTTAAATATTGGTTGTAGTCATTGTGAATTAAGCCTCGAGGTCCTTGATCTGTATCTTCTAAGATTTTCATTCTTGATGACCAGGAAAATGTAGTAGTATGTCCATCATTATTAGAGCAGTTTGCTATCATCACTTGTCTTCTGACGCCCCCCCCCTTCCTCCTTGCTTCCCTTCTTCTGCATCTTTGATCTGCACTTAGCTTTGGGGGCTGTAAGGGTGGTAGTTGTGTGGGGGAGGGGAATGCATCAATCAGAATTCTAGGGCAGATTCGATGTATGCTTTGTTTGTTTTTTTGGTCCATATATTTTACCAGGTGATATACACTACCATTCTTTTCTTTGTCTTTATACTTTGTTTTTAAAGATGTATTCTAAAAATAGGTATTTTTTTAAAAGATTTTATTTATTTATCTGACAGAGAGAAATCACAAGTAGATGGAGAGGCAGGCAGAGAGAGAGGGAAGCAGGCTCCCTGCTGAGCAGAGAACCCGATGCGGGACTTGATCCCAGGACCCTGAGATCATGACCTGAGCCGAAGGCAGCGGCTTAACCCACTGAGCCACCCAGGCGCCCCGGTATTTTTTTTTTTTTTTTAACTGTTATTGTTAAAAACACAGTCTTGGGCACTAATAGCTAAGATTTCTAAAATAAATGTCTATAAAAGGAGTTATAGGGGTGCCTGGGTAGCTTAGATGGTTAAGCATCCAACTTGATTTCCACTCAGGTCATGATCTCGGGGTTGTGGGATCGAGCTCCATATCAGGCTTTGGCCTCAGTGGGGAGTCTGCTTGAGAACTAGCTCTCCCCCTCTCCTCTGCTCCCCTTCCCACTCTCCCCCCAAAAGCTAGGAGTTATAGAAACTTCTTTTTAAAATATTTAGCAGATGAGACATTTTACATCTTCCATCATGGATTTTTTTTTTTTTTTTTTTTTTTTTGGGGGGTTGGTGGTAGTCTGAAACCACGGAAATTTTTTGGTCATTTTTGGGACTTTTATCATTGCCTTTGCCTTTTGAAAATGATGGGATGACAGATGAGGACAAGGAAATGCATAAAGCTTCTGCTACAGAGAATCTCATACTGAGGAATCTTGTAACTCCTTACTCCTTAACTCAGCTGAAAATATTCATGAATTAGTCCTTCTGGGCCTGATCTGGTATCAGTGATCTGAACTGATGCTAAGTAAAATCTGATTCTTTACAAACTCAGCAGGATTCATGAAGTCTTTTTTCCAGTTTTGTTTTTAATCATTTCTTCCCTTGTTTATTCTAAGGAAGAATAATTAGGAAGAGATAAAATCATAGGGGAGTCAGTATGCCAGAAGTCAGAAGAGGCAGCTTTATTGGAAAGTAATAGAGCTGGCCATTGGACAGATGGAGCCCTTCCCCCATAGATACAAATTGCACAGGTAGCTGGAATTGTCATTATTTTATCCGATGTGTTTTTTGCAAGGAATGCACTGTTGTCCTTTCTTGTGAAGGACGAATAGGCTGGAAGTGCTCCTGGCATTCCAGGCTAGAATCACTATTTTCTGTGAGCTCTCGGCCCTCAGCTCTTCGGGTGCGTCAGCTTCTCTCCTGTGACACAGAGGTGATGACACCGGCCCCGCTGCATCCTGGGGCAGTCCAGAAGGTCACAGGACGTCCTTGAAAGAAGTGTGAAGATTAAACCGCACTAATAGATATTTACAAAACTGTTTTCCTTTGAATATTTGGCCTAAATGTTCCTTGATCAGGTGTGCGCTCGCTTAGGTTTCAACTTCTGGTGGAGATTTTTGTCCTTCTAAAAACAAGCAAGGCAATCAGATCATAGGGAAGCTGGCAACCATGAGCCCGCAGTCTCTGTCCGTCCTTGAGTTTGCTGGAAACAGCATGTTGATCAGAATGGGAATTACTTAACGGGAAGTAATGGGAATTACTTTCTCTCTTTGGAAGAGAGAAAAAAATTCTGTTTGCGTGGAAAGAGGCGAGCAGCTTCCTGTTGGAGAAAGCCTATGCGGAGAGTCAGGACGCGGGGATTGAAGCCCGGACTGTACGTTCCGCGTGGAGCCCCCACTTCCTGCGCAGACGCTCTTCGCTCGGAGGGTGGTGGGGAGCGCAGATGGCATGACGCGCATGCGCGGGGCTTTTTCCGCTGTAAAATGCTGTCAGTATCGCGTGTGTCGGACTGAACTGCAGAGGGGCCTGGGGGCAGGACGAGGGACTTAGGTACATCCAGGAATGTTTTAGCGTTTCAGCTCTTGGAGGTTTTTGTCCGAAGATTTGTTCAATGCAACGTTCACTCTAGTAACCGAGCACAGTGTTCACAATTTTAGTGTTCCCTCGCATTTCAGTAGAAAGCCATGGTGAGCACTTTGAATGTACTCCTATTCGAATAATTATTATACAAAGTAATTAAGGAATTACTAGTGTTTTCATATTTTTTTGAACTCTGTGGCGTTTATTAACACCATTTTTTTTTTTTAAAGAGGGGCTTCGAATCCCATCTCTGAAATGGTGACAGTAGAAAATACTGTGAAATGTTTCAGACACATTAGTCAAAAACAAACAGAACCACCAAACATGAAAGTACAGAGGTTTTTTTTTTTTTTTTTTTTTTTTTTTTTTTTTTTTTTTTTTGGCTACAACGTTGAGCTACAACATTAGCTCAAGGCAGAAAAGCTGCAAAGTGATATGAACATAATTTCTTTGTCATTAATGTTAAGAGGCAAAGACTGAATCCCAAACCTGACCCTTCCTCTATCTTTCTTTTTTCATTTTTGCAGCCTATTTAAGTATAACCTCACTAGATAATGCCTCTTACTACTTATTATTGAGAGACCGAAGCCTGTGAGCACTTGAACTTTCAAGTACTGCCACAGAACTGCTCTTCATTTTAGCTACTTGGACAAAAAACAGTGTTTGATGGACTGACTAGGTGAAGACCTGGAAAAGGAAGGGTTATCTACAAATTGAGTGAGTTTATTATGGCTTAGTGATTTGCTGATTGATTTCATTTGCTGTCAGTCGAGGCTCTCTTAATGTCAGTTTTCTTTGCATAATGCCTCGAAATAAAGACTGATGAAGTTCTTCAGATTGATGCCGCTTATATAAACTGACCCTGATTTGCCCTATTTTACATGACAATTTAAATGACGGCACTTAGAGGAAAATACAGCAATGAATATGCAACTTAAGGATTAAGGGAAATGCAGTGAATCATTCAGTCTAAAACTAGGTACAAAAGTAATTTCTGGTAATAATTCCACAGATGCCTTAAGTTTTATTAAACAGACTGTTATTACTTTGAAGTGTGTGTATGTGTGTGTGAGAGAGAGAGAGAGAAAAGAAATGGGGGAGGGTGTTGAATTGAAAAAGAACTGAAAGTGATCCTAAATCTTTTCAAATTACGGTAAATCTTCCTCTCCCCACTTATTTAAACTTGGAGTTAATCAGAATCACAGTGTAAAAAATGTTTTATTTGAGGTTGCATAAATGCTGTAATTTAAGTAACCAATGAAATGTAGGGTGAGTAATTTTGAAGCTTTTAAATGCTTTTTGTCGGTTTCAGAACCTTCTAGTAATAGCAGATGTAGCTTCCATCCTCCCCCCATTCCCCCAAATGGCCACAAGTCTCAACATACAGGCTAAAAAGAGGCCTAACTTTCAGGCGGCAGACTAACTTAAGAAGTAACCCAATGAGGAAAACATGAAATGCTGACATTTTCACTCCTTTTCTGAGTGAGGGCTCTTTAACTCACACTTTCCCCTTTTCTCTGGGGAGTAGATGATACCACTTCACTGTACAGGGCACTGTTTTATTTAGAGTATGGTTTATAGTTCATATTAGCTAATGTGAACCTGACTTGGTGTAACTTCATGAAGATCGGAAGGAGGACACAGTGGCGCCTGAGTAGCCCCGTCGGATGAGCATCTGACTCTCCATCTCAGCTCAGGTCTTGATCTCAGGGTTGTGAGTTCAAGTCCCACATTGGGCTCCATGCTGGGTGTGGAGCCTACTTTTGAAAAAAAAAAAAAAGAAAAGGAGGACCTAGAAAACAAGTCTATGAAGGGGGTTCTGCTTGTGGGGTGGGGGCTTCGCAAACTGACACTGAGGCCTAAATGGAATCTGTGACATATTTAAAAGAGGCACATGTTCTATATTTGCGAATGAGGCTTAAGATGGCCATCGGGCCTTCGATCTTTGGTCGACTGTTAGCTGATGGAACGGTTTGCCCACAAAATTTAAAGTCTAAAAGAAGAAACTCTATGTTTTCAATCTTTCTAAAATTTAGAAGGAAATTATGATGAAATGAAAACATGTATATGTGTAACTTTGTACATGTATTAAGTTATAGGACAAAATAGGAAAAAATAATCTTTATGAGGTATTTATTAGCACACTGTCTTATGCAAAGCTGCCAAAAGATAGCAGGCATTAATATTGCTATTATTATCATTATTAGTTTTTTTAGAGAGAAAAAACATGTACGCTCATGAGCAGGGAGCGGTGGTGGGGGGGCAGTGGAGAGGGGTAGAGGAAGAGGGAGAGAGAGAATCTGAAGCAGTCTCCATTCCCAATACGGAGCCCAACATGAGTCTCTATCTCACTACTCTGAGATGAAATCAAGAGTCAGACGCTTAACTGACTGAGCCACCCAGGCACCCCAGTCATGATTATTATTATCAAGACACTATGTGTGAGTTGAGAGATGTTACAATTCTTCATCAAGTGAAAAGGAATTCTTTGAAAGTTTTGCGTTTCTCATGTTCTTACCAAGTTTATAATTACTGCAAATTAAGAGGTTAGGTGATTTCTTGTTAGCATTAAGCTGCAGATAAAACAATGACTGATAAAAGGTAAATTCAGGGTCCATTACAGATATTTTCCTTATTATGTCTTCGTGGTCAGCAGATCTTGAATGTTAACATCCATGACTAAGAGACAAATGATCACAGGTAAAACCTTAGTGAAAGAATTTGTTAATACAGAAGTTACCAGTTTATTAATATGAACATGAATGTCCACTTGGATTGCACTTAAAACACTTACTGTACAAGATAGTCATGTCCATCACATTTCTCTGATTATAGATTCATAGCAATCTGAATAATTACTTAAACATAAATCTTAAATCTTTAGATTTGCTAAGTGACAGTTTAAAAAAGAAATTTATATATAAACTAACAATACAAGCTAGAAATCTTTTGAAAAATCGCTCTCTGGCACATCAAATTTTATACACATGTGTATATATAGATCACTTTTGTTATCAAAAACATGGCACATGCAATAATATTCATTATAAGTATTTCATTATACTGAACACACCCAAGTTTCTTAAATTTTTTTTATTTATTTAAATTCAGTTAATCAGCATATAGTGTATTATTATTTTTAAAAAAGATTTACTTATTTATTTTAGAGAGAGAGGGAGCATGCCCCCCTTCCCCTGCTCTCGCTCTCAAAAAGTTTTTGATTTGATCTTGACATCCTGCCTTAATTTTTGCATGGTTGTAATAATTGGCAGGTTAGCTGGAAACTACGTGTGTGTGTATGTGCATGCCTGTGTTGATTTCTGGCTCCGTTGTAACTAGCAGAATATTGTGTCCGAATTTTACAATAAATTTAACAATAAATCGTTAAATAATTTATTAGAAGCATTGTGCTTGTCATATCTATGTACTCCAGTGAAATCATGACCGTATGAAAGTAAGTAGGGATAGCAACAATCCCAGATGATACATTTGTTGTTTTTTTTTAATAACATGCAAGTAGTTTGTCATCCTTCAGGCCCACAACTCCAGTCTGAAACTCTGAGTTCCACCACTAAAGCCTGGAGACTGGAAGGTAAAAGCCCTGACCTAACCTAGTCTTGTGGGGACTCATGAGAAGAACTGACACGAGGCCCTGGACAGTCTCGGTTTCTCCCCCTTGGTGGGATTACTCCAGTGTTTTGCTGTAGAATGGAGTTGATTAGCAGGCGCTGGCCTAGATCCTGAGTTCGGGGCTCCTTCACATGTGGTCTATGCCCCATATTTCCCAAATCCCCAAACTCCCGAGCTCCAAAATACATCTGGTTCCAAGTTTTCAAATAAGGAATTATGGGAACCATACCAACATTGTGAAACAGATTCCACTCAAATAATGTGTATTATCGCTACAATGTAAGCTTTTTGTTTTTCTTATAATGAAGCACATTCAGTCTGTGGAATGGTTTTGGGATTTTTGTTTTGTTCTTTGAGAATAGTTGACACACAATGTTACATTAGTTTCAGGTGCAGGATTTAGTGTTTTGACAAGTTTACGCATTAAGCTGTGCTCACCACAGAGTAGCTACCATCCCTCAATCTGGAGTGGTGTTCTTGGGTGAAATTTAAATTTAATTTAACTATTCTCTCTTGTTGTTTACTTGAGGTCATACAGGAATGGCAAAGTAGTTTGTGCCACCTGGAAAACTCAAAGGGACTTCAGTTCTTGTATGCAAATCAGATATGACTCTAATAGACTCTATCTTGCTCATGTCTAATATCTGTTTGCAAACTATACATGCATCTCTGTTCCATGGGATTAGGAATCCCCTGGGACCTTCTCTTTGGGCCCCTCCCACTTTATTCCTGAAAGCATAAGGGATGAAATTCCTCGTCACATGACCTACTTATTCCTTTCACCTCTGACCATCTGTCCCCTACTGGATAAGGTAATGTAGAATCTTCAAGGGTCTGGAGGGGTCGGCTGTCCTCGTATCCAGGCAGTTGCTCTAGGTGAAGAGGGCAATGTCTGGGAGTCCGAGGACCTGATTGTTTATAGCTCCAGTTTCTGGTAATCTACAGGAGGCTTAGGAACCAGAATGCTGTTTGGTTCAGTTTTCCACTTACACTAGAGGAGAAATAGAAATGTCATTTGAGCGTATTTAGAGATCAGTGTAAACCAAGAAATTTGTTTGAGAAAAATAAAATGGCCAGCTTCTTGGTCATATACATTGGATATGGCTAATACCATTCAACCATGTACTGAGCACCTGTCAAGTTCAAGGCATTGTGCTGTGTTCTGGGATGCCAAGGGGACTTAAAAATCTTTTGGGGGAATGTAGAATTTAAGAGTGACATGAGATGGAAACATGATTGCTGTAGGAGAGGCTTAAATAAAGTACCATAACCTGGCCTTCAGAGATGCGTGAAATTTATTCTTCCAAATTAGGAGAGGATTAAGGGAGGTTTCATAGAGAAGATGGCATTTGGGGGGTGGGGCCTTGAAGGTTATGTAGCTAAAAATATCTTTTCCTATAAAATGCTTTTGTTAGGGGGCACCTGGGTGGCTCAGATGGTTAAGCATCTGCCTTCAGCTCAGGTCATGATGTCCAGGTCCTGGGATCGAGTCCTGTGTCGGCCGTCCTGCTCAGCAGGGAGTCTGCTTCTTCCTTTCCCTTCCCTCTACTCCTTCCCCTGCTTATGTTCTCTCTGTCTCTCAAATGAATAAACTATATATATATATATATATATATATATATATATATATATGCATTTTAATGCTTTTGTTGGGAAATACAGTAGGGAAAACCTGGAGTGTGAATCCCAGCCACTAGATAGTGTGGCAGGAGTGAAATCTGTGGGACGGCCTCATCTTGATCTCATGACTGGTAGTTATATTTTTGAAAGATTTATTTATTTGCATTAGAGAGAGAGAGAGAGAAGCAAGCAAGTGGGGTGTGGGGTGAGAAAGTCAGAGAGAGAGAGAGAGGGAGAGAATCCCCAACCAGACTCCCCACTGAGCATGAAGCCCAACTCAGGGCTCCATCCTAGGGCCCCGGGATCATGACCTGAGCCAAAATCAGGAGTGGGATGCTTAACCAGCCACGCCACGCAGGTGCCCCTCATGATCGGTAATGTTCTTTTCAGCTACTGAAGTTCTGCAATACTGTGAATAAGTTATGGTCTCTGTAGGATTTCATGGAAATCTTATTATTTGTTCCTTTGTAATGTACAGAAAGTGAATTCATGTCTTTAGTCGAATACCAGAAAGTGCCTTAGAACCAATTTGTCCTTAAAGCAATGTAACGATAATTTCTTTCTGGAGATAGAGTTTAACATACTTCACTGAATTTTGGTATCGAGTAGAGATTGTAGGGATTATTGAAGTATTTGATAAACTCGACTGAAGCATGTAGATTTTCAAACCATATCTGATATATCAGAATCAGAATGGAATCGTGGTAATAAAAGAATTAGCTCTAAATAAAGGCCTAAGGTATTTTCTTTCTTTTTCTCTTGACTAATTTGCCTTTCTTTGGGTATATTGAATTTTTTTTTCGTATTGAATTTAATTAAACCACAAACAAGTGCATCAAATTCTTATAATTCCAGTGAAATGACTTTTTAGCATCTCTGTGCAAATTAACGTAAAGATACCAACTATAGGTGTCCTTTGCCGAGATTCATAATTAAGGCTGACAGTCTTATGTGAGAAGAGGAAAGATGAGGCATTCACTGTTGTGTGCCTATGTGTATGCATTTTCTCTGTATGTGGAAGGGTAGCTTAGATCAATTGCACTCTCTGGAAGTTGTTTGTTTTGAGATAATGGACTGAGCAGTTTTCTTTGGTCGTGATCAACTAGCTCTCAGCCCTGTGAGCCACTTATTTCTGTAACTTTTCTCCTTGTATTAACACCACTCCTTTAAGGAAATTGACATACTGAATCCCCAAAAGAGTACAACAAGGCTGTGTTTTTGCTATACTACCATATTTGATGAAAGCGGCTGGATCTTTGCAGGTTGCTTGTGAAACAGACAAATGGGAAGTGCTGGTTATCACTGCTCCGTCTCCCAAAAGTGTAAATCAGAACGAGATTATTGAAATACAAAGTGCCCTTTGTTAAGCCCCAAATATCTTTTGAAGAAGATAAGTAGGCACTCTCAGTATGGTCCCCATTATTACTGAAATTGAGAGTCTCACACACTCTACAACGAAAAACCATGCCGATATTACATGTTGTTAATTGAATCAAGCTGGACGAGTATGTAGGGGACTTCTGCTCTGTACCCAGCCCTGTGCTTGACAGAAGGTTGGGTGACCGAGGAGGGTTGTGCAGTCAGAGAGGATTTACAAAACAGAACCTCAGAACACAAGAGGGATAAAACAAGCACTTACATGGGATCCCATTTGCCAGCAGTCTTCGGAAAGTGTAAAGGCAGGGAAAGAGTCTCAGTGCATCACTAGTCTTGTTTTATATTCTTCTCCTCCAATTTTTTTTTTTTTTTTTTTTAAATAAGAAGAGCCATTTGGCTTTTGGGGGGAGATAATTTACTCGATTTATGTTTTATCTACTCAGTTTCAATATGAAATTTAAACATGTATTATTTCCCCAACTTAAATGTGCATCAGGATGTACCATTCCTCTCTTAATACACAGCTGAATGGCTGTACATTACCCTTAAAATAAGATTCAAACTTCTCGTCTTGCCCTTGGGCTGTTCATGATCTGGACCTTGCCTCTTTTCAACTATATGTTCTAACATTCTGTCTTTCAGTCCCTGAGTGTAGGGCAGTACTGACCTTTTTGCTGTAGCTTGAGCACACAGAGCATAGTCCCATTTCTGAGGCTTGGAGCGTATTGGTCCCTTTAATTGGCATGCCTTATGCCAAGTCTTCATGAGGTTTGCTCCTTCATTCATTCATGGCTTTGCTTAAGTGTCAAATGATGGAAGCCTTCTCTTGTCACTAACCAAAGTAGCCACCCTCCTCTCTTCATACTTCACGGCCTTGACCCTGTTTAATTTTCTTTGATAGTAGGTGACCAAATATATTAGTCTATTACCTGTCTTTCACTAGAATGTAAGACCCATGAGTGCAGGGGAGGGTCTTTAACTGCTGCATCCTCAGCACCTAGAACATAGTTAAGTGCTTAGAAGTACTTGGTGAATATGTTAATGAATGAACCGAGATTTTCTCTATTGCGGCCTTTGTAAGAGGTAGAACTGTGTGTGTGTGTATTAAGGAGAACAGCAAGGAGTTTGGAGTTAGATGGACCTCTGATTCCCAGTTGTGCCACTTATTAGCAATGTGCTCTTAAGAAACTTAGTTATGGACTCTGAGCCTCAGTAGCTTTATGGGCAAATTGTGCTAAATAAGTCCTAAATTGCAAGTACAGGGTAAAGATTAGAGATTATACATTTTGCCACAGAAAACAAGACTGTGTTCAGATTTGTATATATATTGTTTAGGATAGCTAGAAAATGCCTTTCTTTTGTGTTGAGGAATCTAAATCACCGTCACACGTGTATCTATTACTTAAAATAAGGAGTGAATAGTAGTCCAAATAACTCTGGTCTCTGAGGGCTGTAAGTGCATATAAACATTTCTGCGTGTCAGTGCCCGATGTTATGGTTTTGACATTTGGACAAAGCTAGGCTGCCTGCATCACAGCTCACACCGTCACAATTGAATCCAAAAATCTATCTGCACACTCATACCATACTGTCCTACCTCTATGTCAATAACATCTAAGCAGCCCAATAATCCCCATTATAAAACTACCAGTGATGTCAACACACAGTAGGTGCTCAAGAATGGTAACTGTAATAAGTTACTTTTTTCCTGAAGGAGAGCTAAAGTCATGAGGTTAAGCTTCTTCACAGTTTCCTATGACTCACAATTCATTCTGTGTTATCCAATAACTAAACTACTCTCAATTTATCAATCTTTGTTAATAAACCCAGTGAAAGTTGTATAATTTAGCATATGTTGGACATTTGGTATGTTGCTTAAATTGTTAAGTCCTAAAGCAAGGTAATTTATTATTATTAATTATTATTACTATTATTATTCTTTTTATTTTTAAAGATTTTATTTATTTATTTGACAGACAGAGATCACAAGTAGTCAGAGAGGCAGGCAGAGAGAGAGGAAGGGAAGCAGGTTCCCCACTGAGCAGAGAGCCTGATGCAGGGCTCAATCCCAGGACCCTGGGATCATGACCTAAGCAGAAGGCAGAGGCTTTAACCCACTGAGCCACCCAGGCACCCCTATTATTATTATTATTATTATTAACCTAGCAGTATCTTTTGAGAAACTCATTTCTTTTAGAATTTTTTTTTAACATTACTGTTCTTTTTTATGACTTCATGTCCATATGCAGGAATTTCCAGGAGAAACTTTTTTCTCAGTCCTTGATTATTTTGGTGATCTCTTTCCCATATTTGTGTAGGAAACCAATGTTCCTGCTTATCCCTCTGGTCTTTCTTTATGATAAACTTTAGCATAATAAAAGCAGTAATCACCATCAGGCTAGAAGCTGCATTTAGCTTCAAGATTGGCTTTGATTCTGTTCTGGTTGGAAATAACATATTTGAAAGAGAATTGTTCTTGTTCTTGGCACATTGAAGTTGTATATGCCATGGTTGAGTGGAGGCCAGCAGAAAGTTTAGAGTCTAAACACGATATAAAGAAAACATCACTTAAAAAAAAATCTGCTGCAGGAGTATTCTGCAACTCTGCTGAATATGGTTTCCCATGAGGCTCCTTCTCATACCTGAAAAGCTACTATATTTACATCCTTCAAAGTAGTGCCAGTAAAAATTTTGAGTGATGGCATAAGTCAGGTCCAGGGCCATTTCAAATGGCAAAAAGGGGGAAAATGAACTCTGATATTCTCTTTTTCCTTTATAAAATAACACCAATAAAAACATACCTGCATCTACACACTACAGCATCAAGTCAATTCATGCTATTTTGTCTTCAGTTGAACTTGATTAAGAAGGTTGTATATTTGCAACAAAATGTTTTCTTCTAATTTACAGTCCTTATCATTGTCACTGTCATTACTCTAAAGCATTCCGGTGTCTGTAGGTACGTTGCAGTGAATATCAAGTTACACGTGTTTTTAACCGTGCCCTGTACTAAAGAAATAAAAGCACCTAATCTTAAGTGGTAGCAGGGACCCAGACCAGTCTCTAAAGGAAACATAGTAATTCTAGTACACAGGCAAAACCCCCTATGACATCTTGGGTCAAAAGTGGGCTGTCCGGGAATGGGAAAACATCTTGTATGAGAAATAGAGGGGGAAAAACTTGATTCGCCAAAATCCTACTTTCTATGTAGAGAAAAGGTCATTTTTCTGCCAGGTAACTTCCCAGATATGACAAGATAAAAGCCTTCCCTAGTTGTAGCCAGTAAAATGGGAATTAAAAATAACTTCTTAGTTATATTTATATTCCTTCCATGCCTATGTTTACTGTGCATAGATCTCATAGAGAATGAGGATGTATGACCCAGAAGAGCTCATTCTTTGTGGGTAGGATTTGGGGTATTTTGGTGGTTGGAAGTCTTCTAATGTCCATCACTGGTAACATCAGAGCCTCAAGTCAGGCAGCTGGGAGCTGTACAACACACTGCCATTTTACATATATGAGTCAATGAAACACACTAGAAGTTGTTTTTCCAAATTGTGTCATTTTCAAAATAACCTATTGTATGAATGATAGAAGATTTTCTTTAATTTGTAAGCTTAATTTAATTTTTTTTCTCATTAAAATAATCTCATGGCCTTCTTTCAAATTACATTTTTCTAAAATCCAAAGAGGTTTTTGGGGGTAGTGTAGATATTATGTGACATATTAGGACAGAATAGAGACTCATGAATTTGTTGCAAGTGTTTATTGAACCCATATTCTATAGATAGAAGTAAAGGCTCAAGAAAATGTCATCTGAAGTTCCTTTACTTGAAATAAATATTTCCATTATGTAAGGAAAAACTAGTTGTCCCGAGTCAGTGTGATATAATAATTATTGAATTTGGGAACTTCAAGAATCCTGGTTTCACAGCAAAATTCAAAATTCAAAATTTTTATACCCTTTCCGTCAGGAGACGAGAGATCCTGGGTTGAATCGACAGTTAAATGAATGCTGTGATAGACTAGCTGTGCATTTTTGAAACTTGGAAAGCCTAGATTAATTCTGCTGCTCTTACTGAGAAATTTGGTATAATAGACAGCCCCAAACAAGCCAAATAAAACACTAAACCCCAAATTTAAAGCAACCTCAGAAACTTGCAACACATGGAAGGAGCCCTGGCTCTGGAATTGAACGGACGTGAATTTGAACCCCAGTGCCATTCTTTATTAGTGAGGAGACCTTGGGTAAGGTACTTAGCATACCTGAACCTTGGTTTCCTAATCGTAGAGATAACGTGTCTCACGGAGTCCTGGCCAGAATTAGAAGAGTACATAAAGCTCACGTTGTGATGTTTGGCACATGGTCACTGCGGTTGCCAGCACTAGGGGCCAGGCAAGCCTTGCAGTGTGGGAACTACAAAGGAAGCAAGAACACCTTTGGGCCCAGATTGGAGCAAACCTAGACTTTATGGACTGTCCTCCATCCCAACTCATTTGGTGATTCCTGGTGGTAGGGAGGGTGGGAGCCTACCTCCCTCATTGGCCCCAATTTTAGGGCAGATGTGGGGTTGACTTCCAGTGGAGAAGAGAACTGGGGACAGAGGCCCCTCAGATTGCCTTGATTCCTTTGGGGCCACAGCTATACTCCGGCCCCAGAACAGCTGGCATTGCTGTGACAGGGAGCAAATGGACACAGGTGTCTGCCGTCCTCTCAGGTTGTCTTGCTCACGTGACTCCATAAAGGAGTCTTTGGGAGTTATAGGCAAAGGACTGGTTAAGATATAAAAAGATGTAGTCTGAGACTTTGGCAGATAAGCAGATACCATTTAAAAGTTTTGGAAGCAGTTTTGTTCTTCTCTCATGTGTTTCTACAATATGTGTAGATATGTAATTAAATTTATGTATCTCCCCCATTTTAATTAAACAGGAGCAGACTATATATGTGCATAGGGACTTTGCTTCCCTTTGCTTTTTTTACCTTTTTATTTTGAAATAATTATAGATTCACAAGACGTTGCAAAAATAGTATCCTTCATCCGGTTTCCTCTAATGTTACATCCTACGTAACTTTAGTACACTATCAAAACTAGAAGATGGACATCAGTGTGTGTGTGTGTGTGTGTGTGTGTAGAGTTCTTTGACTTTTTTTTTAAAGATTTTATTTATTTATTTGACACAGAGAGAGAGAAAGCACAAGGAAGCCAAGCGGCAGGCAGAGGGAGAGGGAAGAGCAGGCTCTCCGCTGCCCATTGCAGGGCTCTCTCCCAGGACACTGGTATCATGACCTGAGCCGAAGGCAGACGCTTAACTGGCTGAGCTACCCAGGCGCCCTGGGTTCTATGACATTTTATTGCAGATGTGTGTTTGTATAGTCACCACCACACTCAAGATACATGACTGTGGCATCGCCACAAAGATCTCCATCAGCTAACCATTTTTCTAGACATTTCGCATGCCCCTCCGCCCCACCCCGAATCATTCCCTAACCCCTTGGAACCATTAAATGCTTTTTGTCTCTATAATTCTGTCAATGATAAATAAATGAAATCCTACAGGATGTGATCTTTTGAGATTGTCTTTTTTCCCCCACTCAGCATAATACCCTTGAGATCCATCTACATTGCTGTTGTCGTGTCTATCAATAGTTTGTTCCTTTATATTGTTACACCAGTAGCCATGGTATGGATGTTTCACAATTTGTTTGGAACAGTTTGTGAAGAACAGTTTGATTGTTTCCAGTTTTGGGCTATTTTTTTTTTCCAGTTTTGGGCTATTACCTATAAAGCTGTTACGAACATTCATGTACAGATTTTTGAATGAACAAAATTTTTAAAGATTTTATCTATTTATTTGTTATAGACAGACAGAGAGCACACAAACAGGGGGAGTGGTAGGCAGAGGGAGAAGCAGGCTCTCTACTGAACAGGGAGCCCAATGCGGGACTCCATCCCAGGACCCTGGGATCATGACCTGAGTGGAAGGCAGATGCTTAACTGACTGAGCCACCCAGATGTCCCTGAATAAATTTTTTTCTCTAGAAAAAAAGACCTAGGACTGTGGTTTCTGGGCCAAATGTAAGTGTATGCTTAATTTTTAAAGAAATTGCCTTGGGGCACCTGGGTGACTCAGGTGGTTGAGCGTCTGTCTTCGGCTTGGGTCATGATCCCAAAGTCCCGGGGATCAAGCCCTGCGTAGTGGGGAGTCTGCTTCCCCCTGTGTCCCTCAACCCTCTCTCTCTCTCTCTCTCACACACACACACACACATACAATCTCTCTCTCTCTCTCTCAAATAAATAAATAAATAAATAAATCTATCTTTTTTAAAAAAAATAAAGAAATTGTCAAACTGTTTTCTAGAGGGGCTGTACCATTTTTCATTCTTACCAGAATGTATGAGAATCATTTCTCTGCTTTTTCACCAGCTTTTTATGTTGTCACAATTTCTTCTTTTAGCCATTCTGGTAGGTGTAGAGTACTATCTCACTGTGGTTTTGTTTTTCCTTCTGTTCCCTAATGGCTCGTGATTTTGAAAATCTTTTAATGTGCTTATATGAGATTTGTATGTTTTCTTTGGTAAAATGTATCTTAGTGTTTCTTGCTCATTTTCTAATTGGATTGTTTGTCATTTTATTATTGAGTTTTGAGAGTTTTTTAAAAAAACATATTCTGAAATCAGTTCTTTATCAGATATGTGGTTTGCAAATGTTTACCCCTATTGTAGCTTTCTTTTAATCTTAGAAAAAGGATCTTTTGAGGGCAAAAGTTTTTAATTCTGGTGAAGTTCAGTTTATTGATTTTTTTCTGTTATGGATTATGCTTTCAGTATCCCATCTAAGAACACTTCAAGCCCTAAGATGCCAAAGATTTTCTCCTATTTTTTTTTTCCTAGAAGTTTTACAGTTTTATATTTTACATTTAAGTCTGTGGTCAATTTTGAGTTAATTTTTATTTAAGGTGTGTGGTTGGGCTGTGATTACCAGAATGCTAATATGTCCCCCAAGACCCTTCTCCTGGTGTGCCCCTACCATGTAATTAATCTCTTCCTTTTGAGGGTGGGCAAGACCAGTAAATACAGGATCATTTTGGATGGGCCTGAACTAATCAGATGAGGCTTTTAAAAGAGGGTAAAGTGAGGGAGATCCTCTGTTGCTGGCCTGGAAGAAAGCAAACAGCAATGTTGAGAAAGGAGGGGTCCATCCAGCAACAACATGAGGCAGTCTTTAGGAACTGAGAGTAACCGTGACTGACAGCCAGCAAGCAAATGGAGACCTCCATTCTCCAGCCTTCAGGAAAGAAATTCTGCCACCAGCTTGAATAAGCTTGGAAAAGGACCTTGAATCTCAGACGAGTCTGTAGCTGCATTTGACCCTTAATTTCAGTGTGCTGAGGCCCTGAGTGGGGCACCCTGCTAACCCAGGCTAGATCTCTTTGGTATGGACTGGCGTATCACTTGGTTCGTTTTTTAGACACAGACTTTCCTATAAGGTGTGTTGAAGGAAAGGAGGGAGGATTTCACAGTGCAGAGGGGCTGGGAGGGGTATCCTTGCTGGTTTATTTACTTCTTGTGCGTTTCAATATGAGCTGTTCAATGTGGCCCGTCTGCTTAAGTGAATTTACGGATTAAAATATTTTACATGGTGTAATCTTTACAATAGTTTGCAGTGAGTTAAAAGGTAGTCTTTAAAATCTTCTATATAAGGTTGTTCTTTCCTGTGATAAAGTGCTTCAAAGTACTCTTGAACTTAGTATGAATTATGCAATTTTCTTTAACAAAAAGAGAAAGATTCCAAGTCTGTAGTTGGACCTTCTCTTTGATGGCAAGGGGCTGTCAAGAGCATTTTATTTGGAAAATTATTTTAAAAACCCTCCCAAACAAAACACGTTCTTTTACATCAAGGTAAAGTGACATATGCAAAAACAGCAATAACAACAGCCAAACTAACTGCTTTATTGAAGGATTAGGAAGAAAGCATTATGAAAATAGTGTTTGAAAATATGTCTAGAATTCTCAACTTTTTTTCTAAAATCGACCTGAATTTATAAAAATTTATTTAGGTACATGTAAAAAGTTGTGAAGCATAATTTCCTAACCAAAGTGTGTGTTTTGAAACTTTGTTAGAAATATGATATATTTAATGTAAAGTATATTTGTTAAAGGAAAGGTGAATTGGGGAAATCGTAGGGGGAAACAAAGCATGAGAGACTGTGGATTCTGAGAAACTAACTGAGGATTTTGAGGGAGGGGGTTTGGGGGTTGGGTAAGCCTGGTGGTGGGTATTAAGGAGGGCGCGTGCTACATGGAGCGTTGGGTGTGGTGCATAAACAATGAATCTTGGAACACTGAAAAATAAAAGAAAAACAAAAAAGTGTATTTGTTAAAATAAAAAACACGGCATATTTAAAGAGCAATTGATGAATTCAGGGAAGTTGGAAATTTTCTAGCCCAAATTCCAGTTAAAGCTTTTGTTTAATTGATGGGATTGAAACATGAGTGTCATGATTCACAACACAGCCAATGGTGCCCTTCTGTCACCTGCACCTCATCTTTCCTTGTTTTTACAACATTTTATTTATTTATATGAGAGAGAGAGAGAAAATGAGCCCAAGTGGGAGGAGTGGGGAAGGGAGAGGGAGAAGCAGACCCCCGCTGAGTAGAAGGCCCTATGCGGGGCTCAATCCCAGGACCCTGGGATCTAGACTTGAGCCAAGGCAGGTGCTTAACTGACTGAGCCACCCAGGTGCCCCGTGCATCTCATCTTTTAGCCATGTTTTGTAGGAGTGGTGCTGGTGGGGACTCAGAATTAGACTTCTGAACAGCAGTTATCACAGAAAGTTATACAAGATTTTTAAAATTATAAAACATACTTCTTTCACTGAAAATCATTAATAATAACTTCTTATTGGGAATAGAAGGTCTCAGGGATATTATAACACAAGGTTAAGCCCACTTCTTATGGCTTATTATGCTTAGCTTCAAGCCCTCATGTGGCCTGTTCCTTCCTTTGCTTGTAGTTTGTGCGAGGTTTCTGCAAAATTTTGTTTATGGTCCCTTCTACTTCTATTCCTTATTGATTCCTCAGAATTCTTGTTGGCTGGTGGCATTCTTAGCAGCTTTTAAATACACACACATGCACGCTACGCACATGCACACACACAGACACTCAGTGTGCAAAGCAAGGAGGTGGTTGGCGGTCAGCCATCTTGATACAGTCTCTCCTCCACAGCTTTCCGCTGGAATGTCAACGTGAAACAAAGAACTGTGGATGGGCCAGAAACCAAACGTCCAGACTGCAGAGTCCTATCGAGATCTTAGACTGGATCTTGCCCGGGAGACCATTACTATCTGTAGACTGCTGGCAATAGGCCCTTCAGCTCTAATTTTCTGCCCTACATTACTAAAATATTGGAAGGAGAGCAAATGAGCAACCTTACCAGAGTCACTCCTTGATAATGAAGAAAATAATTTTCCTTTAATTCCAGGTGCTCATCAACAAAATTTGATACTAAAAACTATGAGTGTGTTATCGCAGTAAGATTTTCTTCCTTGAGAATGACATAATAATTCACTCAGATGTGGAACTTCAGAAACAAGACCAAAGAGCAAAGGAAACAAAAAGGAGAGAGAGGAGAGGAGAGGCAGAGAGGGAGAGAGGAGGAGAGGCAAACCAAGAGACAAGACTCTTAACTCTAGAGAGCAAACTGATGGTGACCAGAGCGGGGCTTGGTGGGAGGATGGGTGAAATCCGTGGCGGGGATTGAGGAGGGTGCTGGTGATGTATGGAAGTGTTGACTCTCTATATTGTACACCTGAAGCTAATATAACACTATGTTAACTACCTGGAGTTTAAGTAAAAACTTTTTAAAAAAGGACATCATAAATAGGAGCTATTTTATTATCAGTGGGCAGTTCTGTTTTGTTTTGTTTTTATTATGTCAGTCACCATACAGTACGTCATTAGTTGTTTTTTTTTTTTTTAAAGATTTTTATTTATTTATGATAGAGACACAATGAGAGAGGGAACACAAGCAGGGGGCGTGGGAGAGGGAGAAGCAGGCTTCCTGCAAAGCAGGAATGATGCAAAAGTTGGGTAATCATCCTTTCTGATGGCTGAGTAATATCCCATTGTGTATATGGACCACATCTTCTTTATCCATTTGTCTGTTGAAGGTCATCTTGTCTCTTTCCACAGTTTGGCTGTTGTGGACTTTGCTGTTAGGAACATTGGGGTACATATGGCCCTCCTTTCCACTACATCTGTAACTTTGGGGTAAATACCCAGTAGTGCAATTGGTGGGTCATAGGGTAGCTCTATTTTTTAACTTTTTATTTTTTTTTAAAGATTTTATTTATTTATTTGACAGACAGAGATCACAAGTAGGCAGAGAGGCAGGCAGAGAGAGAGGAGGAAGCAGGCTCCCTCCAGAGCAGAGAGCCTGATGCAGAGCTCTTTCCCAGGACCCTGGGACCATGACCTGAGCAGAAGGCAGAAGCTTTAACCCACTGAGCCACCCAGGTGTCCCTATTTTTTAACTTTTTAAGGAATCTCCATACTGTTCTCCAAAGTGGCTGCACCAGCTTGCATTCCTACCAACAGTATATAAGGGGGTTTCCCTTTCTCCACAACTTCTCCAACACTTGTTTCTTGTCTGGTCATTTTTTGCCATTCTCACTGGTATAAGGTAGTATCTCCATGTGGTTTTGATTTGAATTTCCCTGATGGCTAATGATGATGAACATTTTTTCATGTCTATTAGCCATTTGTATGTCTTCTTTGGAGAAGTGTCTGTTCATGTCTTACCAGTGGGCAGTTGTGTTGTTAGAAAGTAAATATTCATTGGCCTCTAAAATTCTTTAAATTTGAAAGGGCTTTAATATTTCAATATGTATAAAATATTTAATATTTAAAGTATTTATATTATGTCTAACAATACCCATCAGAAATATTAAATCTTTGGGGCATCCGGGTGGCTCAGTAGGTTAAGTGTCCTACACATGGTTTTGGCTCAGGTCATGATCTTGGGGTTGTGGAATTGAGACCCACAGGCTCTGTGCTCAGTGGGGAGTCTGCTTCTGCCTCTCTCCCTCTGCCCTCCCCCTCTAAAATAAATAAATAAATCTTAAAAAAAGAAATATTGAATCTTTGCTTTATGAGTTAAAGTAATAATTTTCCTAATTTGATCCCATTATCATTACTAACAGCCAAAATTTACCAGACGGTTTACTATGTTCAGACAGGTAAGGTCTTTCCAGGTTTTAATAGTGCTTTAATCTTCACAAAATCCTTATAAGTTTGGAATTATCATCCCCATTTTATGGGGATTTATTATATTCCACATACTTGGTATATCCATTTTACATGGTATATTTATATGGTAGATGGAATGAAGTATAACTATAGTTATATTTAAAGGGAAATATTTGAGGTTTTTGCTTCCTAGTTACTCAAAAATATAGATAAAAAGTTTGCTCTTTTGGCTTCTAGGCCTCACGACATTTTCCATTAATTTCTTCTCCTGACATCAGGTTCCCAAGGACTGCATTTCTCCCGAAATCCAGTTTTGAAGTCAGCCTAAATTACATAATAATATATACATAATGAATTACATAAATAATATTGTAGTGCACAAGTGACAGTCATCTACTGTATCTAAAAATTTTTTGAATTCTGAAAACACTTACCCTTTTCCTTAAAATGGCTAGGGTGTGGAATTTTATGTGGATTCTCTCCTCTTGTTATGTTGATTATAAACACTCCAGATTATCTCTGTAACAAAAGCCTGTTCTTATCCAGAAACCGTCTTTTGTTCTGTTTCTCCGGGAACTAGATAAGCCCCGCTGAGATACAGGTCTCATGGTGTGGCCAAAATCCCTACGGCCAAAGATGTCACGGCATAAATTCTCCAGTGCTGGGCGAGCTGATCACAGTATCATGCTGTTCTGTCGTTGTTTGCTGATATAAAAAAGATGAGATGTTTTAGTACAGAACAGAGGTTAGACCTTGGGAGCTTGATACGGAAGTCACTAGGTGCTCATTCCTTCCCCCTCCCCCTGCCCCCCGCCCCAGTGCCCTCTCAGTTTATTCAGAGGATCATTTCCACTTCTTCCCACCTGACACCTTTTCTATTAAAGAGTTGGGTTTTTCACTGGAATCCTTTGTGACGTAGTTTGAATTACTTCTTAATATTGGCAGTTAACGTTCTTTATTCCTCAAAAGGTCTGGTGTTTCTTGGAGTAACTGTGATTTCACAGGCAACGCCCCTCCCCCGACCATGCTATAATATACTGTTTATGCCATGAAACATGCTTGCTGTATTTACCACTCTTCTTGTTGTTCTGAAAAGATATATAAGCATTGTAAAAAACCGCTTTCATCTCTCAAATGCAATACTGCTTTAAAAGATTTTAAATGTCTAACATTCTAAATCCTATGCAAAAAATTGATTATCATTATATTCTTTTTAGTGTTATAAAGAATAATATGTGGTATCTCTTAATATGTGCTGAATATTAGATTTAGTTATTAAAAGTAGATCAAGGAAGGAGCCAAAATAATTATGACTTTTGGTCCATCCACCATATAAAAATTTAGGTGTAACTCCTCAAAAAAGTATTTTATTTTTTTTTAAAAAGAGGTTTGAAGGAATATCATTTTTCCTTGAAGAGTATCATGTACATGAGAATTCATGAAATATGTTTCTCTAAATTTAGGATGTGGGATAACTTTGGAAATGTTGAGGTTTTTATCTTTGACTGTTAGAAGCCAATTCTATTGTGCCTTAACAGTGAAATCATAATTCAGGAGCCCATACTGACAGAAGAGTACTTCCTTTTTTTATTCAATAAGCTCTTATGCATGTTTTTGTACCTTTTATACATTTTAGGTCCTTATCCAACAAGAATATATGTATGCAAACCACCTATCACAGATTGTCTCATTAAGATCTTAATGGAGAATTTAAAAATAGAACTAAAGTAATACTACAATGAGATTCAGTGAGAGTGAGATTTTTGGAGGGCTTTCTTACACAGATGCAACGAAGTTGAAGGATGAAGAGAATGGCTTTGCCTTAGATTTTTAATTACCTGAGACTTACAACAGTTTTGGAAGTAGGCAAGAAAATGACCTTTCTTCCCAGTACGTGGAGGGAAAAAATGGAAGCCCAGAGAGAAGACGTGGCATTGTCCAACAGAGCAAGGCTGAGTAAGCAGCAGAGTGGGGACTAGACCGAAATAGGACTTGTGATACTTGGTTTACAACCTGGTGAAGATGAATGAATTATGGGTAGAGAGACACTTGTCATAGGAAGAAGCAGATAGGGTTTTATAGTTTCTAGGTTTTTTGTTTGTTTGTTTTTTAAAAGATTTTATTTATTTATTTGACAGAGAGAGATCACAAGTAGGCAGAGAGGCAGGCAGAGAGAGAGAGAGAGAGGAGGAAGCAGACTCCCTGCTAAGCAGAGAGACTGATGCGGAGCTCGATCCCTAGACTCTGGGATCATGACCTGAGCCAAAGGCAGAGGCTTTAACCCACTGAGGCACCCAGGCGCCCCTATAGTTTCTGGTTTTTACATACCTTTGAAACCCAGAGAAATATTTTGTGTTAGTATTAGCTATAAGCTCATCTTGAAATGACTCAAAGTAAGGTAGAGATGTTCCCAAACATGAAGTCATACCATGCTCATTCAATGTTGGGTAATAGAATTCTCTATTTGTGTATTCTGTCCTTTTGTGCCTACAGCTGTGCTTTTCACTTCTTTTTTCAACTTGAACAAAGTATAGTTAACAATTTATACATTAGAGTGTTAAGATTATAGTTTCCCAAATATCTTCATCCTTTCCTATAAGGTATTTTATGCCAACATACGGCTTCAACTTGGGGTTTTTAAAAATCTTTTCATTCATTCATTCATTCATTCATTCATTCAAACAAGTGCTCACTGTGGGCCACTAACATCCCTGATGATACAGAGATGATTAGGCATAGTATCTGGCCTAAGGAGCTCCTCAGTTTAGTAAAGAGAAACACGTAAACTAATACTTTTCTGCTAAAGCAATAAGCATTATGATAAAAGTAAGCATGGGGGGGCCCACAGAAAGCTAGAGTAAATGTTAACAGTGCCTTTGGGTTCAAAAGAGGTTTCTTGAAAGAGATGGTGTCCGAGCTTAATATTTTAGGGCAAATAGGAATTTATTAGGAGAAAAGGTGCGTATTTTCTTACTTTTACCTATAAATAGTTAACCTACTTCTGTTTTTCAGACATTGTATACATTGTTTCTTATTCTTTGTTCACCACATTATTTCATGTGCATTCAGAATTGCTCAAATATCTAGTTTCTCAAAGCTTTTCCAAATCAAACCCTTTGGATTGAATAGAATTTAGAAATTCTCAGACTGTCTACCATTTTACTTGCTTGTTGCTGTGTTTAGAACATTTTTTTTCAGGTAAATAATACAACATTATCTTTGAATATGTCTTTGAAATATTTGTTTTTTATTATATTTGAGGTATTTTGAAAGACTTTTTAAAAAAGTTGTGATAGCGTTCTTGGACTTACAATTCACTACTGGTTGCTTTAGAAGAAGAAGTCTGTAAAATATGATTAAACTGTTGTAACAGGGGTCGAATAATCCCCCAAATATAACTTATTTAGGGAGGAGAAAAACTTACACACACCTGTATTTTATTATATATAGTATAACACATGAGCAATCCTCTGTTATATGAATGAACACAATTATGCTTTTTTGTACAATGTAAGAATCACATTATTTACTCTTAAACAAATTACAGGATTATTTCAGCTCCTTTTGTTTCAAACCATTTGTTTTTTTAGGTGGACTGAAAATTTTACTAACTCAGCTCATTTTGAAATATCTTGCTTATATATCCATCTATTGTATGTCTCAAGATTGAAATTTAGGTCAAATTACAATTTGAATTCAACTTCACAAAGAAAATAAGTGTGCCATCTTTAAAAATTGCATTCTAAATTTTAAACACAATAGATCAAAGTACATCTCATTTAAATATATACTCTGGGAAAGAAGTCTCAATTATTTTCTCCCAAACTTTCTTAAAATAGTCCCTGTTCTCAATATAAAATGTGAGGGTTAGCTTTATTATTTGAAAGAAAGATGAAAAGTTGTTTATATTAAAATTTTAATGATTTTGCTTTCAAATTATGGAAATTCTTCTTTGGGGACATCTTTATTTGAATTGTATGTGACATTATATTTATTTCTTAAGGCTATGATTAAAAGTTTCATGGATGTCTACCAGCTTGCAAGTGCTAGAATTGCTACATTAGAGAAGGAAATGACATCTCATCGGAGTCACATTGCAACGTTGAAATCAGAACTTCACACGGCTTGTTTACGAGAAAATGAAAGTTTACAATCAGTAAGTCCTACAACATTGCTTCTCTTCTTTGTCTAGGGTCACAAGTTTACATTCATATTTTTTTTTGTTCATGAGATTGCTTGCCAATATATATGATTTAGGGTAAGTGATCAATCAAGCAGTGTGAAATTGTTAGTGTGGAGAAAATTTTGAAGAAAGAGAGGCAATTAATTTTTCCATTGTATCATGTATAAAGATATGCACACTGTTAGCAATGCTAAAACACTACATCAAGATTCCTTTGTGTTTGGCAGCCCGGCTGACAGTTGGATTTGGCAGTACGCATAGTTAAAGCTTGCAACTGTCTGAAGATTCAGTGTGTCCCATTAAGACAGAATATTATTAATTATGCGTATAACCAAAATGGTAATTAGAACATGTGATTATTCTCTGTAGAAAACTAGACTTATCCATAATACATGCCTAGCTAAAGATGCATGTTGTGATTCATCTATATGATTAAAATTCAGTTTCAGCAGTCATTTTATGTCTTAAAATTTTAGCCCATGATGAAATTTGGGCTCTGTTAAGAGTAAACAAAATTTTCTTCATTTGAAATATGTGTTTGGGGTGTATCAGAAAATGAATAAAGGAACCAAATGAACATTTAAAACTTTTCCTCCAAAGGCAAATATATCAACAGTGAGCTTCAGAAGGTTACCAATCACTGGAGTGCCTTTTTTCCTTTTTTGGCCTGATTATAATGACTCAGGGTGACTTGTAAGGAAAACAGTATCACTTTTCTTTCTTTCTTTTTTTTTTTAGATCCAGTGCAGTAATTTATTTAAAAACAAAAACAAAAACTCAGTACACCAACACACCAGTAACTTAATAAAAAACTCCACATTTTGGAAATTAAGTCTTTTTTAAAAATATTTTTGCCTTTGGCTATTAACTCTTTTCCACTGATACATTCAACAGAAGAAGACTTAGTATTAAAGCAAATAGCTGTGTGACTATGGGTTGATTCCATTAGATCTCACTTCAGGTGTCTTCATCCCTATGAAACCTTTATGACCATCATATTTAAAATTGCAGCTACCAACCATTCCCCACCCCCAAACTCTGTCTCATTCTCACCCCAAATGGCCTGTGTACCTTACACCTTCCTGGCTTTCTTTCACGATAGCACTTATTCTTGATTGGCATAATTTGCGTCATATTTATTTGCTTATTATTTGCTCCCTATTCTCATAGAATATAGGTTCCACAGAGGCAAGCAATTTGGGGTATTTCTTCTCTGCTCTGATGGCACTCTAAAGGCAAGAACAGCCTTGCCCACAGTAGGTGCTTAACTGATGTCTTGTGAGTGAAAATACTAGCACTACGTCCAGTAAAATGACCAAACCAATAATTTGGGACCTGAGATGTTGAGTCCAATTTTTAAAAAAATGACTTTGTTAATTTCTTAATGAGAGAGTGGTAAATTTGATCTCCACCAAGATAAATTAAAATGAAGAGGAAACCTATTTAAAAAACTAAAGCATTTCAAATTTATTCTAGCCTTTCTCTGAAACATACCTCCATTTCTTCCTGTGAATGCTCTAGTCCCGTTGGTTAGTATTTCATTATACTGTCTAGGTTCTGTCAGCTTTATTGGGTCATACTACTACTTATTGTTTGTTACTGTTATGCATATAAAAGTAAATACTTGCATTTTAAGAAAGGCCACACTTGATAAGGTGGGATTGTTTCCCCCTGGATTCAAAAAAAATTATATATATATTTTTTACCAATTATTGTGCTACTGATGTCATAATGAAAGTGTGCCTCTCTGTCATCATAAAACTCTACTCCTCAACCTTTCCTCTCCTGAACACATCTGTAAGGATATGCTCATCATCTTGTTTGTACGAGGTGGTTCACCCTGGCTGTGATTCTCAAAAGGGGACATGTGTCATGTGAGAAACTCCCAGCAGGTTATGATTTGTCATTCTAGGAAAACGCTGCCCTATCCTGTATCCCTAGGGGTGTTTACTCTGATCTCTTTCCTTAGTTGAGATTTAAGATTTTTTGAAACAGCAATAAGTTGCTCTAGTAATTTCATTTTTCAAGACATTTGTGTATGCCTTTCAACCTTGAACTCCTTCAGAATGCTCTGGGGGAGGTGGAAAGAGCCTCAGTCTTTGTATTTCATAGAGAAGAGGTGATAGAGTTTTCGAGATAGGAGCAGAGGCTTTTGAATTATACCCATTAGGAATATAATCAAGTGTAAATAACAGAAAACCTGATCAACGTGATTTGAAAAATCCTGGTTCTGTGTTTTTTCTTTTTCTTTTTTTTTCTCACATAGCAAGAAGTCTAGGTATAGGTGGCTGTTGTCCTGTGGCTCTTGGTGGTCTAGCTTCTCTGTGATTTCTCTGCTACTCTCTAAGTATCATAAGACAGCAGCCAGCTCTAGGATTTATAATCACATTCAAGTTATGAGGATGGGATGGCCCAGCAATATTTGCTTTTTATATATAATAAAGCCTGAGAAGGCTTTTCCTTTAAAAACCATTTAAATGTATTTACATAGATTTAATTTAAATATTTATAAATTTTAATATACATTTAATAGATAATAGATATTAAATATATGGAAATATATTTATTTATATATTTAAAAAAGGAAAAGCCTTCCAAGGAAGCTCCAAACATATTTGCACTTACATCCCATTGGCTGGGCCACATGGCCACTTGTAGCTGTAAGGTAATGAGTCAAGGAACAGGGGAATTAGGAATCAATAGTGTGTGCTAAGTCAATAAATCTGGATTTAATTTCAATTCTATCAATTGCTCATTGTGTGGCTAAGTAGGGTCTTCATCTGTAAAATGGGGTAATGGTCCCACTCCTTAACAGAGATGCTGGGAGCTCCAGTGAGAAGTGTTGAAGCACTTTGCTTTGTACTTACCGAGTAGTCAGTCCAAAAAGAAAAAAAAAAAAAGCTGGCTATTTTTTTTTAAGATCTTATTTATTCATTTGAAAGGGAGAGAGTAAGGCAGAGGGGGAAGCAGACTCCCTGCTGAGCAGAGTCTGATGGGGGGCTTGATCCCAGGACCCTGAGATCATGACCTGAGCCGAAGGCAGAGGCTTAACCCACTGAGCTACCCAGCCACCCCAGCTATTATTTTTATCACCATTATCTTGATAGAAAGTAATTGGATTGCACCACAGGAAAAGATAATTTACTAACCTTCTGTCTTCGGTTGCAAACCCTGTCATTTTGTTCTGCCTCCTACCGTAGCCTTGGACTTGTGATTCCCCCTCTGTGATCACCATCAGTATATTCCAGTGACTGAGCTCTCCATCCTTTCTGCAGCCCATATCCCTTCCTTTCATTGACACATTCTTGAAAAGTAGTCCACTTCTTCTTCTGTATTCTTGTCTCCCATTCATTCCTCAGCTCTGCTGCTATCTGACTTTGGAGTCTATCAATACACTGAAACTATTTTCTCAAAGGTCGCAAATAGTTTTCTGCTTGCTCCCATTCATTAGTTCCTTCTCATGCCTTTTAATCTTTCTGCAACATATGAAGCTTTTAACTACTTTCTTCTTTAAATGCTCACCTCCTTTGTTTCACTCGTTATTGACTTTTTCTTCTTTGGCTTTCTGGTCTCTACTTACTTGAGCTCTGCTTTCTTTGTATTCTTGCTTCTTAATTTTTTCTTTATCCATTAGTTCAATATTTATTCAGCATCTACTCTAAAGCAGGCATAATTCTGGTCCGAGGGACATTATGTGAACCAAAACAGACAATCCTGCTCTCATGAACTTAAAATCTAACAATAGAAGAAATTATTTTCATATAATCACTCTAATATGTAATTATTAACCAGGATAAGTGCTCTGAAAGAAAAGAACTGAAGCATGTAAGAGTTTTTGAAACAAATGAGCTTACCCTAGACTAAGGTAACAGCAAAGCTTTTTCAGGGTCAGTGGTGCTTGAGTTAGTATCTGAAGACTGGGTAGGAGTTATGCAGAAGGACAGCAGTGGCCCAGATCAGGAGGAGGAATGGGAACATCTGGAAGGTCCTGTGAAGGACAGAAGAAACTGAGAAATACCGGTGAGGCTAGAATAAAGAGAGCAGAGCCAAGAGTGGCCTGAATGAGGTAAGGATGGTCTGGAGAGGGACAGAAGTCAGACTTTGTTGTCCTTGTTTTAAGAGCAAGGGAAAAGGCATCGGAAAACTTTAAAGAAGGAGTGACTTTCTCAAAAATTTTTTTTTTTTTTTTTAAAAGATCCCTTTGGCTGTGGTGTGAAGGAACAATTGGGTGTGAAGAACAAGAGAAAGGGGTATGTGAGATAATTCCTGGACTTTTTCCTTTTGGAAATGGAGCAATGATCTCATTTACCAAGAGAGAAACAATGGAATAGGAAGGAATATTGTGAGTTTAGCTTTGAGTATGTTGAGTTTGAAGTACCTCTGAGACATCCAATTGGAGAGATCAAAAACGCTGCTTGGTAGGGAATTTAAGCCAGATGCCAACCGGGAGGTATGCATTTTAGGTCATTGCCATATAGATAGGACTTGAGGCTGTTCACAAGAGTGAGACCATATGTAGGGATGGTTTATAGAGTAAGAAGAGAAAAAGGCCTGGGTATGAATCTTGAAAAACTCCAACATACAATGCTTGAGAAGAAGAAGATAAGGTTAGAAAGGAGGCTGTGAAGGAATAGGCAAAGAGGTCAAAGGAAAACCAAAAAGGTGTGATGCCATGAGAATGGAGTGTTTTAAAAAGGGTGGCGTATCAATGGTGTCATATGCTGCTGAAGATCAAGAGAAAGGAGGATTGAAAATGGCCTTTGGATTTAGTGGGTGGAGGCCTTTATAACCTTAGCAAAGTCTCATTCAGTGAGAGATGGAGAGATAAGTGAGAGTTGACCAGAAAAGAAAAAAAGACCGTGAATTCAAACAACCATCTCAAGGATTTAGCTGTTAAGTAAGAGAGAGGGATGGAGTATATCCTAAGATGGGAGCGAATTAATCATGTTTCCATATCTTCTTAAATCTAGGCCTCCGAAAGTCTGGTTTGGGCCATGTTCACTGTACCGTCTACTTTTATCATTTCAGTTTTTTAAAAAGATTTTATTTATTTATTTGAGAGAGAGCATGACATGGGAGAGGGTTAGAGGGAGAAGCAGACTCCCTACTGAGCAGGGAGCCCGATGCCGGACTCGATCCTGGGGCTCCAGGGTCATAATCTGAGCCTAAGGCAGTTGCTTAACCAACTGAGCCACCCCGGCGACCCTAACATTTCAGTTTTTGCCGTTTTGTACTCTAGGTATTTTTTGACTAGTGTTTGTATGATATCTATTTTTCCTTCTTTTCCTTTTATCCTATCCGTGTTTATATTTATAGAGGGTTTCCTGTAGAAAGATGTAGTTTAGTTTTGTTTTGTCTAACCATTTGATAATCTCTGGCTTTTAATAGGGTGATTAGACCACATACATTTAATATGATTATTGATATTTTTGGATTTTTATTTGCCATTCTATTTGTGTTATGGGGACAAGTGCAAAAAGACATGGTTTGGGCTCTTATGTGTTCCTCTTCTAACAAGGGAAACAAACACGTAAGCAAATCACAAAAATAGTTATGTGTAAAATCTAGGGAGCACATACAAAGGAGGCATTCATTCTGCCTAACGTTGTCAGTAAAAGATGAGATGTTTGCAGGAGCTTTTGAAGAACGCATAGCAATCTGACACCTTGTTAAGGGGGAAGACCAATGAAAATTGCTATTTTACTTGATTTGACGAATAGGCCTTATGGATAGAACATATGTTTAATGAATTAAATGATGGAAGAGTTTTTTTTTTTTTTTTTTTTTTTTTAAATAATAGAAGATGTACTGTTGCTTTAGCTCCATTCCCCCTCTCAGTTAAAGACAGCCAACCCACGCACCCAGCCTGTACCCACTGGAACCTGACACTGCTTCCAACAGTCACACCAAACCCCATCTTCCCAATCCATTCTCCCACCATCCAATCCATGCCTTGTACTCTATAATCTGACTTGATTCTGCCTCTGGCCATTTTGCTACTGATGTTCTTATTTGGTCTCTCTAGTATTTGCTATTTAGGCCATTCTCAACGCTCTAGCTCTCCTTTCTAATCCTCGCCCAACCCCCATCACCTCCTTCCCATGGGCCTTTATCTAAGGTTTTAGAGTCAAGCAGGCCTGAATGTGCATCCTGTCTGTGTTATTACCCATACAATATTCTAGGCATCAGTTTCTACATTTGTAACATGTAGATACAGTGGCCTACATTGTAGGGTGGGGTTTGAGGATTAAAGACACTGGCATACTAGTAGATGCTCAATAAATTTCACAATATGTTTCATTTAATAAATCCAGTAAAAACATTTTCTGATAGTTACATACACTTCCCACAGCTAAGCTTTACATAGAGTTTTAAAAAATACATGTATCCATGAGGAAATCTTTTGACAAGGAGGCAAAAGAACTAAAACAAGCCTTGAATCTGTGCTTTTAGCTCACACTAAGTCCGATATTAATGACAGTTGCTGTTATTACTTATTTAATGCACTGAGGGCAGTCCGTGTATGTTCATTAACCGTCTTTTCCAGCCATTTAACTATGTGAGAATGAAAAATAAATATTCATTATTAATAAAGAACAATACATCATCGTGTTGTGATGCAGAGAAAGAGATTGATCAGACTGTAGATGTGAATCGTCCTCTTTAGAAACTTTTTATCCTTCTTAAGGTGACATTTTCATTTTTGTCCAGCAACAGATACTAACAACGCTGGAGTGCATCTAGGGCTCTCCTCCGACATGCACTTGCCAGTATTTTCACATTTTCAGTATGTTGGTCTTTGACCCATTAACGTAGGGCTGCTCTGGGGCTTTTAGCTTGAGTAACAGTAACCAGAAGGGGCTTCCGGGGAAGAGATTTCAAGTCACAGACAGCCCAGGAGAGACCAGGGCAGCAATCAAAGCCAATTACTTGTGGGTGTTTGGGGACCGGCACACCCGCGGCTGGGGAGAAACACGTGGCATTTCAGTCTGTGAAACAGGAAATGCCAAACACAGACATGCTGCTCTGAGTTACGATGCCGCAAGCTACAGTATTGTTTTTCCTCATTTCCACTCTGTGTTTAACCAGTATGTTTTTAATTCTATGCTACTTTCTTTTTTTTTTTAAGATTTATTTATTTATTTGAGAGAGAGAAATAGAGCCCTTGGGAGGGGCAGGGGGCAGAGGGAGGGAGAGTCCCAAGCAGGCTCTGTGCTGAGCGTGGATCCCGACACTGGGCTGAATCCCATGACCCTGAGATCACAACCTGAGCCCAAACCAAGTGTTGGTCACGTAACCAACCACACCACCCGGGCGCCCCTATAGTACTTTCTTTATGAGAAAATAATGAATTACGAATTGGAGGAACATTCCAGTTAGTATCTTCACAGGAAGAGACCTTTGCCTATTGTTCAGATTATGTCAGATTCGACATTTGTCAAGTGGTATCATATTGTTAATAAAGGTCAAAGATTTAGATATTTTGGTTATAAGAATCCCCTGTCTCTTAAGTTTTCAAATAATTTTTTGCCACATTTGTTTCATTACATTTCTTGAGAGAGGAAGGATTATTTGTCTGTATTAGAGTTGTGTGGTTCAAGAAGCCGACAATTTAAGTAACTTACTCTAGTTAAGTTGAACATTTCATCCCGGTTGATTCAAGATGTTTACTATTGAGATTTTTAACTATTCAAGAAAAAAATAATTTTCTTAAGGGAGCCCTAAACTGTGACTTAATTTGAGAGAGACTGTGCAGTGCTGTGCAGTACAGATACTGGAGCCTTGCTGACGGGTTTTTACTTAGAACCCAACAGATTAGAATCCAAGGCCTCTGTTTCCTTGTTTGGTGCTTTCCTGTGAGAATGAAGTGTGGGTTAAGGCAAATCTCGGGCGCCTGGGTGGCTCAGTCAGTTAAGCACCTGCCTTCAGCTCAGTTCATGATTCCAGGGTCCTGAGATAGAGACTCGCATCAGGCTGTCTGCTCAGCGGGGGTTTGCTTCTCCCACTGCTTGCCCCCCTGCTTCTGTTCTCTCTCTCAAATAAATAAATAAAGGCTTTAAAAGAAAGACAAATCTCTACCGTCCTCGCACTTCAGGTAGTGGAAAATACACTATGATACAAATAATTAAAAAGAATGATATTGAGGTCAAATCACAGAGTGCTGTGAGAACACAGAGCCTGGGAACCTGAGGCAGGCTTGGGATGCCCCACCTGAGGAATTGAGATTTTGGTTAAAACATGAAGCAGTGGGTGTTATACATAACTAATTTATTGTTGAACACCAAATCAAAAAGTTATGATGGACCATATGCTGGCAGCTGAACATAATAGTAAAAAAACCCATGAAGACTAAGTAGGAGGTTACCTCACACTGTTAGAATGGCTGAAATGAAGAACACAAGAAACAACAAGTGTTGGTGAGGTTGTGGGGAAAAAGGAACCCTCATGCACTCTTGATGGGAATGTAAGCTGGTGCAGCCACTTTGGAAAATAGTATGGACTGTCCTCAAAAAGTTAAAAACAGCAGAACTCTTGTAATTGCACTAATGGGCATTCATCCAAAGAATATGAAAACACTAATTCAAAAGGATATATGCAACCCCTATGTTTATTGCAGTATTATTTTACAATAGACAAAATAGGGAAGTAGCCTCAGTGTCCAGGGATAGATGAATGGATAAAGAAGATGTAATATATATATTCAATAGACTATTACTTAGCCATAAAAAGAATGAAATCTTGTCATTTGCAACAACACACATGGATCTAATGAGAGTATAAGGCTAAGTGAGATAAGTCAGTGAGAGAAAGAGAAATACCATATGATTTCACTTGTATGCAAAATTTAAGAAACAAAACAAAGACAAAAAAGGAGACAAACCAAAAACCAGACTCTTAACTAAGAGAACAAACTGATAGTTACCAGAGGGAGGTAGGTGGGGGGATGGGTGAAAGACGTCTAGGGGATTAAGAGTACACTTAGTTATTTTTTCCCAAGATTTTATTCATTTATTTCTCAGAGAAAGAGAGAGAGAGACACACACAGAGAGAGAGAGAGCAAGAGAGAGCACAAGCAGGGGGATCAACAGGCAGAAGGAGAGGGAGAATCAAGCTCTCCGCAGAGCAAGGAACCTTATGGGAGACTTGATCCCAGGAGGCTGGGATCATGACCAGAGCTGAAGGCTCTGACTTACTGAGCCACCCAGGCATCCCAAGAGTACACTTATGATGAGCACTGAGTAACGTAGAGAATTGTTCAGTCACTGTATTGCATGCCTGAAACTGATTTAACACTCTGTTAACTACCTAGAATAAAAATTTAAAAAAATACCCCAAAACTTAACAAGTTAGGAGTTGACAGGGGAAAGCAGGGGATGCTCCAGGAATGGAAGGCTGTCTTTGTGACTGGAGCAAAGCCGATGAGATGGAGAGATGAGCTGGAGGAGGGCCAGATATGTGCGGCCCTCAGCGTGATTCTCAGCAGGCTGGGCTGACTGTGACGTCTCCCCCATCAAGCTCCATTGCAAACGTCTACTGCCTTTGCTTTATGTATTTACTATTTATTCTCAAAGGTCACTGATATTTGATGCTGTAACAACTCTCATTGGACCCTTGTGCTAAATACTGCCTTACTTAGATGCTTATTAAATTCTCCCATATTTTTTATCACAAGCTCCAGCCCCCGCCTCTGAATACTAACAGAGCTAAAAACGGAGGAAACAAAATACCACTAAGTGGGACAGACCGGTCATGTGCAGACATTTTCCTTTGATCCTTGACATACATATCCAGACTTTTAAAGGTTTCTCATATTCCAGAAACTCAGGCTTTGGTTGGTGTAGTATATAAAGGGGACCTGAAAGGTTAAATCATGCATATCCCACTGGCCACACACCTCCTTCTAGTCTTTTAGTTCTCGTATGATGCAGTTTAAAAAGAGCTACTTTCATGATGAATGATGTCTAGATAGCGACTTAGGGACATGATATCCTAAATTCTACATGTATATCAACAGACACATATAATATACTTAATTATGTTAGAAATATAACATACGTCTATAGTAATAGACATTTTATGTTAGCTATATTAAATTTTGTATGTAAGTATAAATATAAAAATATATTTTTATAAAATACATGTTACATAAATATAAATATATATGTGACTTGAAATACTGCGAGGGTCAAGTGTGGAGTGGGCAGGAAGGAAAGTTTCAAACTCAGACCATTATCATCAATCAGTGAATTTTTCTGTACAATCAGGTTTGTAGAAAATACAGATGGTAATTTGACAGTCTAATGCTCTAATTATTTATATTGGTTGTTCAAAGAGGAGGCAGTGAGTGACTATGCTTATGAGTATCTCTCTTACACTTTCATCTTTCTTACAAAATTGGGTTCTTTGAGGGCTTTAGCTGGCTGTTAGATTCTCAGAAGTCTCCCCTTTAGTTTTCTGCAAACAGTTCAGACTCACGGGCGTCCCAAACTGAACATGGTCTTCACCTCTGTCGCTCCCCATTTCTGCACATTCTCCATTCCCTATGTTCCTTATCTCTGACATAACTATCCACCTTGCAGCCCCAAGGCAGGAGCCGTAACATTGTCCCACTTCCTTCCATGTCCACCACCAATATTCAGTCACTCACTAAGTCTCCCTGTTTCTACCACCACAGATGCCTAGGTCCATTCTCACCTTTCTGCCGTTGTGTGATCACAGTAACTTTTCTTTGGGTCATTGCAATGGTCTTCCAGTGAGTTTCCGCATATGTAGTTTTCCCCTTCTGTCTGCCGTGCTTTAGTGGCAGGCATTACCTTTCTCACACACAGATATGGGCAGGCCCATAGCTTGACTCAAAACACATTTTGGCTCTAAACTTTCTTCCTGATAGAAGTAAAAATTCTTTATTTATAGACATTCAGGTATATGCTGACTCTATCTGGCTTTTAGTTCATCTCCCCGTTGGCAGAAGTAAGGGTTCCTTTGTTATGCTCATTCATCACGGCTTTTATCTGTCTGAGCACCATATAGTGCTTTGGCTTATGTAATCACATAGTTGTGTAGGTATTACCATATTGTGAGTCTGTGAGGTCATGTCTTACTTATTTTTCAAAATTCATTATAATGATCTGATTTAGGAAAGTGTCCGGTTGATTTGAATTGAACTTAATTGGGAGGAATACTCCTTCAGTAACTTTTATTCAATACATACTTGTTATGGAACATATGTACTTTGCACAAACCATAATTCCCCCCTAATTTTTCCCCACACAAAATATTCTGAAATTAATTCTTACCAAACTATGTTTCATATGCTTCTCTAGCAAACACGTAATGAGAATGAATAGAGTAGTATTATTGTGTATTATTATATCTATGATAAAAATTTTAAGCACTTTCAAATAATATAAATTGTACATTTTCATTTCCTATTCACAAACAAAAACAAAGACCCAAAATTATTTGTGACAAGGATCATTTTTTTTCAGCATACCGCTTAAATAATTTTAAACTTTGTCAGATTTTTTTGGGACCCCCTGCTTCTGTATGTTTACCCTCATACACAGAAATTGACCAGTTTAATATCTTTATCACACAGTGGGTACTCAGTAAATGTTTTCTGATAATGTTGCTATACTAAATTAAATTGAACTGTGCATGGGTCTGCCAAAAGTAAGAGTATGAGAGGATTTATTTCTGAAGTGGAAAGCGTTATTTTATAAAAACAGATCTCCTAAACCCTTACCTCATACCATCTATGAAAATGAACTCAAAATGAATCAAAGAGCTAAATAGGAAAGCTAAAATTTTTTAGTAAAAAACAGATAAATTATGAGCTTGGATTTTAGATATGAAAAACCAACAGCATAAGTGACAAAAGAAAAAATGGACAAATAGGACTTAATCAAAATTAAAACACTTTTGTACATTAAAAAATACCCTACAGAATGGGAGAAAATAACTTATAATTATATGTTTGAATGGGAATCTAATATGTAAGGTACTCAACAACAAGACAAGAGAAATGAACTAATTTTTTTTTTTAGAATGGGCAACGGACTTGAGTAGATACTTCTCCAAAGAAGATATACAAATGACCAATAAACACAGACAAAGATACTCATTGTCATTAGTCAGTAGGGAATGAAAACAAGACCATGATGAGACACCCCACTTCCACTGGCGAAAATACCATAAAAAAAAAAGACACGAGGAAAATAGCAAATATTCACAGCAGCACTGTTCACAGGAGCCAAAAAAGATGGAAGCAACCCAAATGTCCATTGATTGATGAATGTTGATGAACAAATGTGGTCTCTACTCAGTCATAAAATGGCAATGAAGTACTGATACATATTACAACATGGACATACTCTGAAAACACTGAGGCTATACCAAAGAAGTCAGGCACAAAAGGCCGCATATTGTAGGATCCCATTTATATGAAACAGGCATGTTCTGTCTCTATGGAGACAGAACAAACATGGATTAATGGTTGACAGGAAGGGGGAGGAAGGAATGGAGAATGACGTTGCATGGGGATGGGGTTTCTTTTCGGGGTGATGGTCAAGTTCTAGAGGTAAGAAGGGTGGTGATGGTCACAGAACACTGTGAATGCACTTGAGTCATTGAATTGTAGACTCTAAAATGGTTCCAACAGTAAATTTTATGTTTGAGTGTGTTTTATCACATTAAAAAAATATTTCTTTTCAGTCTTGGGTGTTATGGATGGAAGCCTAGATTTTGTTTATACTGAGTGGCAACATGTTGTGCTAGAAGCAGCATGACGGAATCGGAGGAGACACAGGTCCAGAACAACCAACCTTGTTAACAACTCACCATAGAGGTTTGGAAATAAATCAGCACAATCTCCTTGGTCTTGATTTTTCCTGGCTTTAAAATGATGGATTTCAAGTAGATAAAATCTCAGTTCCCTCTCAGTTCTAACATTCTTCAGCTGAAGTGAGGTACCAGTACTGATTTTCAACTGTGTTAGATTCTAACTATGTTTCATTTGTGTTCTTGCTAATTCACAACAATCAACAATGAGCGCATGTTTTCTAAATTTATAACATAATTATATTTCGAGTTTGGTTATATTCGATACCAATAACCCATTTATAAATGTATACCAGTTCTATAACTCTCACAATATAACTTGTAACAAGGTAGTCAGAAAGTCCCCCAATGTAATCTGAAAATGTATTAGTGTATTTGCAAGGAGTATTTCCCCTTTTTTCATGACAAAAGTTTTTTTGATTATTTAATATGTAGGAATGTGAACTTTTAACTCGTCCAAACTATTGTAACATATTTGAAAATTATAGTAATTTGATTAAATGTTGCCTATAAGGCAAAGGTTTAGTTTTAATAGAATCCATATGTAATTAAAATGCAGAACTAAATGTAATTTCAGACTCCAGTGACTAGTGCCTTCGTATTGATATAGTTTTACAATGGCCTCTGGGGTTGATGAAAGTTTTAAATGTTGCAGAATGCCACAACACCGTAGGAAAAAACAGCTCAGCTGGCAAGTTCGTTTCTTAAAGACGGTTACGGGAGGAGATGTGTGTATCGCATTGTGGATTTTCATCATTTTAGGAATACTCTTTGGCAGGTGGTAGAGGCACGTGAACGATGTGCTGGTGGAGAACCCCACTCAGCCATGTTCTTCTATAAACAGCCCGAAATGAAGATCCCTGCTCAGAGCCGAGCCATGGCCTTCTTTTTTCTTTCTCTCTTTCATTCTTTTTCTTCTTCTTCTTTTTTTAATAACAGGGTTGCTTAATTTGAGTGAATTCATTTGAATCATATGAAATTTATAGACACAACACTCTGCACCCAGCCACAAAAAAAAAAGTCCAAAAAATTTTTTCCTGAACTTAAAAAAATTATTTTCTCTGGACAGTTTTAAGAGTCGACATCCTGTGTTAGAGCTCTCTAATCATCACCAGCACAATTTACAATCAGAACACACAGAGAGCCAGTTTTTTCGACCAGCTCATCTGTTGATCTTGGCAGGCACCCTTCATCTCCACTGTGTGCAGCTGCCACTCGAGAGTTGGGGGGACTCAGTGGAGAGCCTGAGGAGGGAGGGGTGCAAGGCTGGTCAAGGCAATGAGCGTGGAGGCCTGCTTCATTTCAACAGTTGTATGTTGCTTAAAAAAAAAAAAAATGTCTTTTATTTACTGCCCCTCCATTCTTTTTAACCTGAAATTAAACGGAGGGACCTCTCATGAGCCACTGGCTCCAGGCATAAGAAATTGTAATGTCTGGCTTGCAGAAGAAACTGTCCAGTCAAAAATGTGTTCTGATTAGGTGGCTTAATTACAGCTGTGAAAAACAATGTTGATTTAGGCCTCAAGATTCCAGGGCATGTCAGCCGTTACTAGCTAACCTTGGACGGCATCCACCATTTTAAAACCCTGTACCATTGCAGTCACCCCTGCTTGACAACTTTTATTTAGGCAGAGAAGTTGCCAGAAAGCAAACACATTTTTATGCAAATATGTTGGTTGTCCATTGCACCATCCCAACTGCGCCGCCATTAGCGGGTCAATCAAGGAGATAGTCAGTTTTGCGCCTCGATTCAAGAACGGGGGAGTTCTGTATGTAAAAACAGTAAGTTTTGAAACAGTATTTTTAAAGGGTTTTTGACTGACATAAGAATTAATTTTAATTCCTTTAATTCAGTTTTATTTCAAATCCAGCATGTTGGTTTAACCCCACCCAATTTTATTACACACCCCCCCCCATTTTTTCTGGACAGTTTCATTTGCTGTGAAGGAAATAAAATTGCAGTTTTTTTTTTTTTTCAACAGGGGAAATAATGGCCAGTTTAAAAATGTTACGTTTGAAACTTCCCTTGCCTCAAGCTGGTTCAGACGTAACCTCAGTTTCACTTTTGGAAGGAAACGAAGCTCATTAAATAGTTTTTAATATTTTAATATAATATAAGTATGTTTTTTTCATAGTGAGAAAGCTTATAGGCTCATGTATTTACACCTGCAGGGGGAAGTGAAAGACGACTTAATAATTCGATGGTTCCAATACTTGGGAATTTTCAGTGCACATTGTCACTGGACATCATAAATATGGTAACTACATATTTATAGCAGTTCCCATTTTGTTGGTGTCTAAAACTGTTTACATGCTCTGAATGACTTTTTCTTCGTCAATATTTTAAGAAGGGCACATCCGATAGAAAGCAGGGCCAAGAAAGAGAAGGTGGGTAGCTGGACCAACAAACCTAAGGAGCCGTAATTCTCATAATAATTTTGGAAGAAACCTTGTGCTTAAAAATGCCATGATTTATGCCAACCCGAATACCCAAGAGAAGAGCTAAATGATTTCTTTAAAATGAAAATCTCCCACACCCCCAAGACATTAAATCCAACGAAGTGGGTGGTCAAGACACATCTTCTTCTACTAGTCAGACTCATTGAACAATTGACTGACCGGACCGCGTATAGACCTAGGCAACTTTTGTTCAAGTGAAATTAAAGAGTTAATACATAGGTAATTAACTGTGAGGAGTGGATGGGGAGGTGAATAGTTGGGGGGTTGACGAGGAGCAGTATGTGTGTCTTGAAAGCGAGAGCTGGACCACTGAATCAAAGTAGAGTTTAAGATTAGCAACCCCATAATCTAAATAATATCAGTAACATCTTAATTGCCAGATATTGTGTAGGGGCATCTACACTATGTCATCTAGTATTTAATTTCAGTCTTCAATCTTATGGGCAGAATGTTATTTCCCCTTATTGTAGATGAGGCAATGCAGTTCTCGAGAGGTGAAGTAGTTTGCCCCAAATCCTGCTGTTGTGGAATCCATTAGTGAAAAGTCTACCCTGTGGTGTCCAGAACCCAGGCTCTTAAAGTTCACTAAAGCTGGAAAATAGACAGTTTTCCTGGAAATGGATTCTAAGTTATGAAGTGACAGGGAAGCATTAAGAATGACCAAGCTTATGTTGAGCGTGAACTTTAGGCTGGTAAGAGACAAGAGGATTTAAACTTGAATAAAAGTTTTACAGTTTTTTTCTTTGGAAGAAAAAGCTAATTTTTTTTTTCCTTTCCAGGAAAAAAAAAAAAGGACTATATATGAAGACTGACAAATTCACTAGGTCTGTGCCTTTTTACCTAGAACAAAAAGGCCTTCATTTTTCCTTCTGCTTTACGTACATGAGATTGCAAGTGTAGATCCTCCATGTTATACTATTTTGAAGATTGGATTTTTGCGTTTGTTCTTAAGATTCTACGTTAGCTAAGAAATTGTGAAGAAATAGCCTGTCTAAGTTTCCAAGAACTTTGGCTTAGGGCATACTTTGATAGAATCTGAATTCAGCTTATTCTTTTGGATATTCCTTTTGTTCTCAGTGTTTCCCTGACACCAACTGGAAAGATACCCTTCCAGAATGTAAGGGGCCAACTAAGGTTTATAGCTTATATTTCTAGTCTCCACCATCTTATTTCTGTCCTAAGTTCTAACTGAAAATGTGAAGTGATTGAAAAAATGTGTTACATACATCGTATGCAGTATATATTATATCTAATTTGATCATGAGGGAGAGATTGTGTTGGTTACATCATTTTGCTAATCCATCCTGGGAGCTTACGACTAATTTTAAAAAGTATTTTATTAAATATCATGGGATATTATAGATTCTGTACAATTATAATTTATGAATTCCCTAGAATGTTTAGCCTTTTTTTTTTTTTTTGGCCTTTAATACAAACCTTTTTTTTGAAGAAGAAGAAGAAGAGAAAAATGTCTAAGAAGGGTTTTGAATCTAGATTGTGGTATGTATATCTAAAGTAGCTGTTCTGTATCTACTCTTCATAGATAGAGATATTCATTTCTTGGAGTATTGTTATATTTTGCCTATGGAGGTAATTTATTTTGAACGATCTTAGTTCATATACTTATATTTCCTAATCATAGTTATTGGAATATAAAATCCTCCAATTCCGTAAAATAGGCTTAAGTGGTTTTTTGTAAAGGGGGTAAAAAAACCAAGAAATTTCAAGTAAGGTTTATTAAAATTCCTCAGCTTTAGTAGGACTAAATTGTTTCTTCTTTTAGTGGGCACTAATAACAAAAGGCATCAGGTGTGTTAGTCATATTTTTTAGCAATAGTCAGAAGAGTTTATTTGGTCACAACATTTCAGCATTAAGAAACTATGAAAAAGTATAGGAATAGAAATAGAAATAGAAACTGTTCGTTAAGTAAATCTCATTAGTTGTCTTTATTCCCATGAGGGAGACTTTTATAGATTATTTATTTTCTTTAAATTTCATTTATTTATTTATCAAGAGACGAGAGAGACAGAGACAAAGAGACAGAGCACACAAGCAGGCAGAGCCGTCGGCAGCGGCAGCACAAAGAGAGTAGTGCTCCCCGCACTGAGTCAGGGAGTGCTGAGCCCAAGGCCCAAGGGGCTTAAACCGACGGAGGCCACACAGAAGTCCTGGGGAGTACTTTCAAAAGGGCAGATTTTCAACTTCACATCCCAACCCCAAGCAGGGTCATTTTACTGGTTTCTCTCATTAGAAAATTAAACTTCTGAATAATATTTCATTTCACAAAACGGGTCGGTTATGCTTTTACAAAGTTGGAAAGCCACCTGTTATATCAAAAGGATCAGCCAGGAACCAGTGATGCGGACTGTTAGAAGTATGACATGTACCTCTTTTTATTAAATCGCCCTATCTTTCCCTCACCACTCAACGATTTTGGATCTTCTAATGAATTGGTTTTAAAGGCAGTATTTTTCCATTTCTGGGGGGGTGGTGCCACCCTTTTAGAGTATTTTCCTTGCACCTTCATTTACTATTATCTGGACAAAATGACAAAGAAGTAAAATTCCAACACAAAAAACGAACAAGAGGCAGTACCGAAGGCTAGGGACCTAATCAATACAGACATCGGTTAATATGTCAGATCTAGAGTTCAGAATGACAATGTCTCAAGGTTTCTAGCCGGGGCTCGAAAAAGGGCATGGAAGATATTAGAGAAACCCTCTCGAGAGATCTAAAAGCCCTTTCTGGAGAAATAAAGAACTAAAAATCTAACCAAGTTTGAAATCAAAAAGCTATTAATGAGGTGCAATCAAAAATGGAGGCTCTCACTGCTAGGATAAATGAGGCAGAAGAAAGAATTAGTGATATAGAAAGACCAAATGACAGAGAATAAAGAAGCTGATCAAAAGAGGGACAAACAGCTACTGGACCACGAGGGAGAATTCGAGAGATAAGTGACACACCATAAGACGAAACAACATTAGAATAATTGGGATTCCAGAAGAAGAAGAAAGTGAGAGGGGAGCAGAAGGTATACTGGAGAGAATTATTGGGGAGAATTTCCCCAATATGGCAAAGGGAACGAGCATCAAAAATCAGGAGGTTCAGAGAATGCCCCTCAAAATCAATAAGAATAGGCCCCACACCCCGTCACCTAATAGTAAAATTTACAAGTCTCAATGACAAAGAGAAAATCCTGAAAGCAGCCCGGGAAAAGAAAGTCCTGTAACATACAATGGTAAAATATTAGATTGGCAGCTGACTTATCCACAGAGACCTGGCAGGCCAGAAAGAGCTGGCATGATATTTTCAGAGCACTAAACGAGAAAAAACATGCAGCCAAGAATACTATATCCAGCTAGGCTATCATTGAAAATAGAAGGAGAGATTAAAAGCTTCCAGGACAAACAACAACTGAAAGAATTTGCAAATACCAAACCAGCTCTACAGAAAATCTTGAAAGGGGTCCTCTAAGCAAAGAGAGAGCCTACAAGTGGTAGATCAGAAAGGAAACAGAGACCATATACAGTAACAGTCACCTTACAGGCAATACAATGGGGCACTAAATTCATATCTCTCAATAGTTACCCTGAATGTGAATGGGCTAAATGCCCCTGTCAAAAGACACAGGGTATCAGAATGGATAAAAAAACAAAACCCATCTCTAAGTTTGCCTCCAAGAAACACATTTTAAAGCCCGAAGACACCTCCAGATTTAAAGTGAGGGGGTGGAAAAGAATTTACCATGCTAATGGACATCAGAAAGAAAGCAGGAGTGGCAATCCTTATATCAGATCAATTAGATTTTAAGCCAAAGACTATAAATAAGAGATGAGGAAGGACACTATATCATACTCAAAGGGTCTGTCCAACAAGAAGAGTTAACAATTTTAAATATCTATGCCCCCAATGTGGGAGCAGCCAACTATTATAAAACCAATAATAACAAAATCAAAGAAACACATCAACAATAATACAATGATAGTCGGGGACTTTAACACTCCCCTCACTGAAATGGACAGGTCATCCAAGCAAAAGGTCAGCAAGGATATAAAGGCCTTCCTTAAATGACAAAATGGACCAGATGGACATCACAGATATATTCAGAATATTTCATCCCAAAGCAACAGAATACACATTCTTCTCTAGTGCACATGGAACATTCTCAGAATAGATCACATCCTCGGTCCTAAATCTCGGTCAGGACTCAACCGGTATCAAAAGATTGGGATCATTCCCTGCATATTTTCAGACCACAATGCTCTAAAGCTAGAACTCAACCACAAAAGGAAGTTTGGAAAGAACCCAAATACATGGAGACTAAACAGTATCCTTCTAAAGAATGAATGGGTCAACCGGGAAAAGTAAAGAAGAATTGAAAAAAATCATGGAAACAAATGATAATGAAACACAACGGTTCAAAATCTGTGGGACACAACAAAGGCAGTCCTGAGAGGAAAATATATAGCGGTACAAGCCTTTCTCAAGAAACAAGAAAGGTCTCAGGTACACAACCTAACCTACACCTAAAGGAGCTGGAGAAAGAACAAGAAAGAAAACCTAAGCCCATCAGGAGAAGAGAAATCATAAAGATCAGAGCAGCAAAAAGAAATCAATGAAATAGAAACCAAAAAAAACAATAGAACAAATCAACGAAACTAGGAGCTGGTTCTTTGAAAGAATTAATAAAATGATAAACCCCTGGCCCGACTTATCAAAAAGAAAAGAGAAAGGACCCAAATAAATAAAATCATGAATGAAAGAGGAGAGATCAAAAACTAACCACCCAAAGAAATACAAACTATTATAAGAACATACTATGAGCAACTCTACGGCAATAAATTTGACAAATCTGGAAGAAATGGATGCATTCCTAGAAACATATAAACTTACCACAACTGAACCAGGAAGAAATAGAAAGCCTGAACAGACCCCATAACCAGTAAGGAGATTGAAACAGTCATTAAAAAAAATCTCCAAACAAACAAAAGCCCAGGGCCCAGACGGCTTCCCGGGGGAATTCTACCAAAACATTTAAAGAAGAACTAATTCCTATTCTCCTGAAACTGTTCCAAAAAATAGAAATGGAAGGAAAACTTCCAAACGTCATTTTATGAGGCCAGCATCACCTTGATCCCAAAAAACCAGACAAGGATCCCACCAAAAAAGAGAGCTATAGACCGATATCCTTGATGAACACAGATGCGAAAATACTCAACAAAAATACTAGCCAATAGGATTCAACAGTACATTAAAAAGATTATTCACCACGACCAAGTGGGGATTTTATTCCAGGCTGCAAGGTTGGTTCAACATCCGCAAATCAGTCAATGGATACAAACACATCAATAAAAGTAAGAACAAGAACCATATGATACTCTCAATAGATGCTGAAAAAAGCATTTGACAAAGTACAACATCCCTTCCTGATCAAAAACTCTTCAAAGTGTAGGGATAGAGGGCACATACCTCAATATCATCAAAGCCATCTATGAAAAAACCCACCGCAAATACATTCTCAATGGAGAAAAACTGAAAGCTTTTCCGCTAAGGTCAGGAACACGGCAGGGATGTCCATTATCACCACTGCTATTCAACATCGTACTAGAGGTCCTAGCCTCAGCAATCAGACAACAAAAGGAAAATTAAAGGCATCCAAATCGGCAAAGAAGAAGTCAAATTATCACTCTTCGCAGATGATATGATTACTATATGTGGAAAACCCAAAGACTGCACTCCAAAACTGCTAGAACTTATACAGGGAATTCAGTAAAGTGTCAGGATATAAAATCAATGCACAGAAATCAGTTGCAATTTCTCTACACCAACAGCAAGGACAGAAGAAAGAGATATTAAGGAGTCAATCCCATTTACAATTGCATCCAAAACCATAAGATACCTAGGAATAAACCTAACCAAAAGAGACACAGAATCTATACTCAGAAAACTATAAAGTAATCATGAAAGAAATTGAGGATGACACAAAGAAAAAAATGGAAAAATGTTCCATGCTCCTTGGATTGGAAGAATAAATATTGTGAAAATGTCTATGCTACCTAAAGCAATCTACACATTTAATGCAATTCCCTATCAAAGTACCATCCATCTTTTTTCAAAGAAATGGAACAAATAATTCTAAAATTTATATGGAACCAGAAAAGACCTCGAATAGCCAAAGGGATATTGAAAAAAAGAAAGCCAACGTTGGTGGCATCACAATTCCGGACTTTCAGGCTCTATTACAAAGCTGTCATCATCAAGACAGCATGGGTACTGGCACAAAAAACAGACACATAGATCAATGGAACAGAATAGAGAGCCCAGAAATAGACCCTCAAATCTATGGTCAACTAATCTTCGACAAAGCAGGAAAAGAATGTCCAATGGAAAAAAAACAGCCTTTTCAATAATGGTGCTGGGAAAATTGGACAGCCACATGCAGAAAAATGAAATTGGACCATTTCCTTACACCACACACAAAAATAGACTCAAAATGGACGAAGGACCTCAATGTACGAAAGGAATCCATCAAATCCTTGAGGAGAAACACGGGCAGCAACCTCTTCGACCTCTGCCGCAGCAACATCTTCCTAGGAACAACGCAAAAGGCAAGGGAAGCAAGGGCAAAAATGAACTATTGGGATTTCATCAAGATCAAAAGCTTTTGCACAGCAAAGGAAACAGTTACAAAAAAAAAAAATCAAAAGACAACTGACAGAATGGGAGAAGATATTTGCAAACGACATATCAGATAAAGGACTAGTTGTCCAGAATCTATAAAGAACTTAGCAAACTCAACACCCAAAGAACAAATAATCCAATCAAGAAAATGGGCAGAAGACATGAACAGACATTTCTGCAAAGAAGACATCCAGATGGCCAACAGACAACATGAAAAAGTGCTCCATATCACTCGGCATCAGGGAAATACAAATCAAACCACAATGAGATATCACCTCACACCAGTCAGAATGGCTAAAATCAACAAGTCAGGAAATGACAGATGCTGGCGAGGATGCGGAGAAAAAGGGGAACCCTCCTACACTGTTGGTGGGAATGCAAGCTGGTGCAGCCACTCTGGAAAACAGCATGGAGGTTCCTCAAAATGTTGAAAATAGAAACTGCCCTATGACCCAGCAATTGCACTATTGGGTATTTACCCTAAAAGATACAAAATGTAGTGATCCAAAGGGACACATGCACCCGAATGTTTATAGCAGGGCAATGTCCACAATAGCCAAACTATGGAAAGAACCTAGATGTCCATCAACAGATGAATGGATCAAGAAGATGTGGTATATATAACAACAATGGAATACTATGCAGCCATCAAAAGAAATGAAATCTTGCCATTTGCAACAACATGGGATGGAACTACGAGCGTATCATGCTTAGCGAAATAAGTCAAGCAGAGAAAGACAACTATCATATGATCTCCCTGATATGAGGAAGTGGTGATGCAACATGGAGGCTTAAGTGGGTAGAAGAATAAATGAAACAAGATGGGATTGGTAGGGAGACAAACCATAAGTGACTCTTAATCTCACAACAAACTGAGGGTTGCCGGGGGGAGGGGGTTTGGAGGAGAAGGGGGTGGGATTATGGACAATTGGGGCGGGTATGTGATTTTGGTGAGTGCTGTGAAGTGTGTAACCTGGTGATTCACAGACCTGTACCCCTGGGGCATAAAATATATGTTTATAAAAAATAAAAAATTAATTAAAAAAAAAAAAAAAAAAAAAAAAAAAAAACAAAAAAAAAAAAAAAAAAAAAAAAAAAAAAAAAAAAGAAGTGACATGTAGAGCCATGTCATAAATACAGACTGTACTGAAGGTCGAAAAAAAGCAAGGCCCCCCCCCCCCCGGCAAGCAAAGAAAAAAAAAATGAATAATGTGATGATAACTTCTGTACTTCGTAAAATCATTTTTACTTGCTTTACAGCTGCTCAAATGCCTAAAACTAAGACTTTATTTGTTTTTTCTTCCAAAAAATATTTTGCTTACTTTCTGCATAAACCTTTTCCAGGAAACTACTTACTGGTATAAGGATTTTTGACTGTTGATGCTGATTTTTTTTGTCATGAAATGTATAACTTTCTATCCTTTGTTTTGGGGAGAATAGTGATATATATAATTCTGGTAAAAAGCATATAAGTGAAACTTTGAAGAATAAAAATCATATATTAACATACATTTTACAGCCCATGTGTAGTTTGAAGAACATCCTAGACAATATAGAGCAGCCTAAAAGCCCTTTTAACTAGTCATGTAGAAAACAAAATACACAAATATTATATAAAATAAGCTAATTCATTTTTAAGCACAAAATGCGAAGACCTGATACAAGGTTACCAGGACTCTAGCGCATCTGTAGGGTTACCAGTGTATTATATTTTTTTAAAAAACAAATTAGTAAAAATTAGGACCAACTCTCTCAATATCATGAGAATTGTAATATACTGGTTCCTTTGCTTGCAGTACTGTTTTCTGGCCCTTTACCTACTTGATTTTTTCCCCAAGTTTTAAATCTCAAGTCTCTCCAAAACACCTATTGAGTCTGTTAACAACATTTACGGACTTTATTGGAATTGATTGTTGATTGACTACACACAAGTACTGCATGAAAATAAGAGATTGTTTCTCTTCCTAGATTTTAGTGCAAATACCTAGGACATAGGGCATAGTTTGCAAAAGTTCCATCACACACTTCCAAATTATGTGGCCTTACATAAAGTTCACCAGCCTGTTTGGAAGTCCTGAACTATCAAAAAGCCAAAGATTGTGGCTGTGATTGGTTCTCTGTCTGTCTCTGTGGGTTCAGAATTTCTTTATTCCTAAGATCATCTGTTACATCCGGTTGTTATTTAACAAGATTGTTTCTGTGGTCCCCCTGACTCCTTCCAACGAGAAGGAAAACAGGAGGAAAACAGGAAAGAGGAAAGAAATTTTTTATAGGTGGTTGGATTTGAATTGTTCACCTGAGATCAAGGATTGTGTCTTTGATTCAGTACATAACATACTATTGGAGTACAATAAATAAGTAATAATGGTGGTGGTGAAGATTCACGAGTAAGAACCATCTGAAGTCCTTAAAAAAATAAGAATGACAAAATACTGTTCTTCTAAGTTTCTAAGTTCAAGTGAAGAGAGTGTTTATGATACATTTCTGTTTCATAGAAATCTTAATTCTGCAACAAATAATACTTAGGTCTTGACATTCCATATTCCTAAGAAAAAAGACCAATTTATTTTTCTTTACCATAAGAAATATAGAGAAAGATACAAGGTGTTCTAGAAATTTTAAAAAACTATGATCAAGAGCTCTTACAACATTAATGGCCATGTAGAACAGTTAAATTTGAAAAAAGAAACAAAGCAGTTTTAAGAATCTGGTGATAGGAATGTCAGCCCACCTGAGAATAGCTCTGAACCCCTGAACCTTAGCTACTGAACCCCAGCCAGACTGGGTAAGGAGACACATCCCGAGTCAAAACTGCTGGCTGTCTTGTCAGCTCTATTTGAAGTTAGTTTTTCCCCTTGAAGATTTCCCGTTTCCTCTCAAGTTCATGGCAATGTAGTAATGATTCGATACTACATGTATGTTTCTGAGCATTTTTAACAGCTTTGTCACTATTGTCGTTGATGCATTTAATTCGGTGACCCTCAGATTGGCATGTTGGCAGTTGGGCAGTTTCATCACATCAAGGAAAGGAAAAGAAGAGCAGAAATCTTCAAAAGGAAATGTAAAATGAACCTTTTTGTGTCAGTGACAGAAACAAAGGCCTATTTATGAATTTAGAATGTTGGGGATGCATATGGAAGAATGTTAAGAAACTGTGTTTGCTTTTATCTTGTAAATGGTGAGAGCCTGATCTTCAAAAAAAAAAAAAACCAAAACAAACAGCCTCACTGATATGAAGTCCATGTAACAGTTAAGCATGATAGCAATGAGTTACTATTTATTAAATTAATAAACTTTAGCTTAAAAATCATATATTTATTGTGGGATCATATAGGAGAAGTGAGACATATTCCTCCAGTTATTTATGGTGGGATTTTTATAATGCTCTTGGGATAATAAATTTATTTTCAAGTTATCACACACTATTCTGTTTTCACTCAAACTAATTCCAAGGTTCCAGCCTGGTCCAGGGACTGCCCTTGGTTTGGGAGATTTGGGAGTCCACCGTCTTTCATGGGGAAGACATCTGGGGCGCATTGGTAAATTCTCTAGTTCTAGATTCTCAATGTTTAGCAAAAAAGATCAAAAGGACCAAGGTCCCAAGAATCAACTTAATATCTTCAAGGAACATGCCAGCTCGCTACGACTGGTCATTCAGATCAGGCCTGTATGTCTAGAGCTAGATCAGGATCAAGGCCTGCAGTCCTATGTGCATTTTTCATTTTGCTGAGTTTGGGGTCTGGAAGCCAGGTGCCGTGTGTAATCATCCTTGTGCGTTCGTACCTACTTTGGTGCTTGACCTTCTACTAAGTACCCAGCAAAAGTTTGTTGAGTCAATAAATGAATTTCGTTCCCTTGTGAAGAGTTCTAAAATCTTTTAGAGCTCTTTCTCTTTCCTATATTTTATGCAAGGAAGATAGTGGTAGCTGTACATGGATTGAATACCAAAAGACACACTGAAGAGTGGCGAGTTTGTGTGGAACTGATAAGCTTGCTGGTGAGTAAGGACAGACTTGCATAAAGCAGTAAGATAAATGCTCATGGAGCTTGAAAAGCTAGATTTATTTGGACTAGGGTGGTTAGGGAAGATTTTTTTGAGAACTTGTATTTGAGCTTGATTTTGAAGGGATGATAGGGTTTGAATAAGGAATTCCGGGCAGGGAGAGTTACGTGAGCAGAGACAGGATGCTGCTGGCCTAGTCACAACATCAAGGTCAAGCTAGGAGTCGTGTTGCTTTTCTTTGTTCTGCAATGATCATAATTTTGTTTGTTTCCTGTAATTTCTTTCATGCTTTCAGAATACACCCATACCCATATATAACCTTATAACTTTTTTGTGTGATAAACGTATTACTGATGAGATTCAGAAAAGTTGGGAAGACTCTGTGGCCCACCAACCGCTTTTCCTTTTGCGCCTAAGTCATCTGTATTTTTTTATTGAAGCCATTTTGCACACAAAGGGACAGTAATCTTCCAGGTAAAGGCCTGGTCTCTGGACATGAAATAGAACAGGGTTTGTTGAGCCAGAGGGCTGGTGTAGAGCAGGTAAGAAAAGGAGGAGAGAGATGAGCTTTTATCCAGTACTTTCCCTGTGTGAGACAACATTCTCAGAATTGAAGATATGTTAACTTACTGAATAGTTAAAACACCCCTATGGGTATATGGTATTTTCCGCTGCTATTACTCTCATTATTTCCACAGTGTAAGGCCTACTGGGTGCTGGAGAAGGATGTGAACACAACAGCCCTGCTCCAGAGCCCACACGTTCATAGTGGCTGGGTGTATGGGCTCGGAGAGGGATTCTTCTAAGCCCAGAGTCACCTCTTGCTAACCCTGTGATCCTGGTGCCACGAACAGCCTCTTCCAGAAGGCTTCAGTTTCCTCATTTGTGACAAATGAGGACAATGGTAGCTCCTGTCTCTAGGCTTGTATGAAGATTAAAGAAGTGGTATCTGTAAATCCCCTGCTTACTACTAATGCTGTTTCTATTATGTCCTAATCATTTGGACATAGAATTGTTTTAAGTTTTTACTTGTTCTCAAAGTACGAAGGAACTGAGGAGCCTCAAAATCCCCTCCCCTTCTGGGCTCAGAGCATTGTACTTGGCCTTAGAGCGCTTCTGACTGGCATGGTGGTAGCCTTTGCCTAGAAACCTGTCATTCAGTTAGGTTTCAAGATCTGTTGTTAAATGTCTGACAATATTGATAACAGGGGGAAAGTACTACTTTTATATTTTTTAATACCCTTTTTTTTTTGAATATAGGAGTTTTATTTCTTAGGTTGTAAAGTTAACATTTTAATCTGCCTCATTTTTACATAGATAATATCCAATTACAATAAAATTATATTTATATATATATATATATTTTAAATACATTATATATATATAAATTATGTTTTAAAAAGTAAAAACGTGATCTTAACGAACCAAGCTACTTTGAGATTTGAGATTTGGGAGGGATAACAAATTGACAGAATATGAATTTGGTAATGGAACAAGCAGCAGTGTGTAGGAGGACTATTGTTATAAACCATTTCTGCATGTATTTATTAGAAAATTATCATTGCACATATAGAAATCTGAGACCTTAACATTCCTAGATATTAAAAATTTCTTTCATAGGGTGTTTCTGGATTTTTTGAATATAAGTTTATGTTTTACATGGCATCATTTAATACATTTTAAAAACACTCCACTAATTTCTGAACATATTTGGTTTGTAATGAAAGTTAAATATTCAGCAATTAGAAAGGAAGGGGGGGAAAAGCTAGTTCACTTTAAGATACCACAATACATAAAAAAAATACTTGCTCCACTTCCTAAGTAGCATCTGAAGACTAAATATATAGATTCACCAGAAATGATGTTCATGAACATGATCTTTAGAAGTTAATTGGGCTTGGGAAGTCCACAAGATTTTGCTGAGCTAATATTTAAACTATCATTTAACACAGTTTGAAGGAGAATTATATAGGTGCCCTGAGCCCAGAATTATAAGAATAATACCCCAAGCTCACTTTCTGTTTATGTTGTGAATAGTTTTGGTAAGAGTGTTGAATATGTGTTCTCTAGAAAATTCATTTTTACTAAGAACCTCAGAATGTGACCTTATTTGGAAATAGAGTGTTTGCAGATACAATCAGTTAAATTAGATGAGTTCTCACTGGATTAAAGTGGGGCCCTAAATCCAGTGATCAGTGCCCTTATAAAGAGAGACGCACAGCTCTACGGAGAGATGGACAGGGAAGACGGCCATGTGAAGATGGTGGTAGGAACTGGGATGACACAGCTATAAACCAGGAATGCCTCGCATTGCCAGCAACCACCCACAAAACTAAAGGAGCCAAGGTAGAATTCTTGCCTAGTCTTTGAGGAGGAAACGTGGCCCTGCTGACACCCCTGATGTTTGGACTTCTAGACTTGAGGGTGCTTAGACCATAGATTTCTGCTGTTTTCCAGCCACCTAGCTTGTGGTCACCTCTGGCAGTCCTAGGAACCTAATACAGTTGGTTAAGTTTAATGTGGGGTGTAGTTTACAAAAGGCATTCATTATTGAAGGTAGATATAAACAAATTAAATTTTAAATTAAAAACAAAAAGCAACAAAAAAAGGAGGTGCCTAGGTGGCTCAGTTGGCTAAGCATCTGTCCGATTCTTGATTTCAGCTCAAAGTCATGATCTCAGGGTGTATGAGATCAAGCCCATGTCGGTCTCTGTGCTGGGCATGGAGCCTGCTTGAGATTCTCTCTCTCATCCCTGTCCCTTTCCCTGTCCCTATGCCCTATCCCCTCCCTCTAAAAATAAAACAAAACAAAACAAAATTTAAAATTTTTGTTTTTATACTCCGATCCGAATACTAGTAATTTTTTTTATTTGTAAAGGATAGTTCTAGTTTCTGATGCATCTTTAAGTAAAGACACACAGCATATTAGTAAAGCATGGCCTGTCATTTTGGGTTCATTTCAGCCTAAGAAGTACTTCTCATATTTTATCAATCCAAATTCCTGTTCTGGTTAAGATGCTGAAAATAACTTCAGAACAGAAAAATGGAAAGCTATTTCCAGGAGGAAAAAAGGAATTAAAAACATTTTTACTTTTTAAAATGGGATTCAAGTAGAATCTTCATTTTAAATAAACCATTTATTGACATTTTCTAAAAATTTGGTAAATAATGAGATTGTCCTTAAATTAGGTAAGGAAGGCATCAAATCCTTAAATAAGAGTGGACATAAAAAACAACAACAACACAACAAACGACTGTGGAACAAGAAAGAACATTTTTTTCTTCATGCTGGCTCTGTTATCTGCTCAGAAAAAATTATCTCAGAAATGGCCCAAATTTTTTACTGACTCTTAAAAATTAATGTATTTTCAGTTTTTTAAAAAAAAGATTTTATTTATTTACTTGTCAGAGAGGGAGAGAGAGAGCACAGGCAGAGGGGAGCAGCAGGCAGAGGGAGAAGCAGGCTCGCTGAGTCCAACTTAAGGCTTGATCTCAGGACGCTGGGATCATGATCTGAGCTGAAGGCAGATGCTTAACCGGCTGAGCCACACAGGTGCCCTTATATTTTCAGTTTTTTATTTATTTCTGTGAAATGATACCATCCGAACTCAAGCTTTTATGTCCATGATTCATTCTGCATGAAAATTTTTAATTTTTTTACATCATCTTGAAATGAAGCAATAATCAAAGGAATAACTAATTATTGAGTAATTTATTGAGTACCTGTTATGTGCTACATGCCTTGCCAAGTGCTAAGGATGTAGTAATAAGAATAACAGTGTCAAGCAGTATTTATTGAATGCCTACTTTGTGCCAGCCACTGTACTGAGCACTTTAATGTATATTAACTCATTTAATTCTCATTATCCTTACCTAAGGGACGTTATTATCTCCTCCTTCCAGATGAAGAAACAATCAAGTGTTAGAGTCCAAGATTTGAACCTAGGCAGTGTGAAACCCAAGTCCTCAGTCTTAAGCATGATGTCATACTACATCCTTACCGAAATGAGGGACTTTCTCTCAGGGAACTGGTGGCTTTTGTGAGAAGGTAGACCATCTACATGGATACTTACAATAGAGGTTCCCAGTGAGAAGGGAGGGTGATCTGTTTGAGGGCCTTCACGGTGGGGGTGGAGGAACGTGACATTGGAGTTAGGGAAAACTCGACAGGACTTAATGAGTCAAGTGGATGCCGAGGTGGTTTCCTAATTGCTCAGCCATTCAGTCAAGATTTTACCCCGAGAAAGATGACCCTACCTTGAGCTTCTGGTTAGAAGTGAGCAAAACAACAAATACGCACTTTATGTTGAGAAAGATTTTGTTTAATTTGGAGACATGTCACAGAGGCATGCCACTTGGAGACTTGACTTCTGAAGCTCAGAGAGTCTTCCCAGACTTACGTGGATTGGCAAGGTATGGTTAAACTCCTGTTGTGCCTGGTGTAGAGCAGAAACGGTTTCGTGGTGGTGGACGCTGGAACTCCCTATTCTCTATAATCAGACTTTTACTTTTGATTACTGATAGGATGCCTAGAATTGAAATCATGACTCTATCTTCATAATAGCTATAAAGAGGGGCGCCTGGGTGGCTGTCTTGGTTGAGCATCCTACTCTTGGTTTCAGCTCAGGTCACGATATCAGGGTCATGAGATCGAGCCCCGTGTTGGGCTCTGCCCTTGGCGAGCGGGGAGTCTGCTTCTCTCACTCTGCTCTAATGCCCCCTCTAAAATATATAAGTAACTCTTTAAAAAATAGCTATAGGGGCGCCTGGGTGGCTCAGTGGGTTAAGCCGCTGCCTTCGGCTCAGGTCATGATCTCAGGGTCTTGGGATCGAGTCCCGCGTCGGGCTCTCTGCTTGGCGGAGAGCCTGCTTCTCTCTCTCTCTCTTCCTGCCTCTCCATCTACTGTCAAATAAATAAATAAAATCTTTAAAAAAAAATAAAAAATAGCGATAAAGAGCTGCATTCAATAATGAAGAGTCCGATCAAAAAGGAACTTTGTCAGTGCTCTCTTCATCACCAAGCTTTACAAGCATAGGTTTCCCAGGGCAGTCCAATTTATATCACTTTTCCTTTTCTTTATGTCACTTTTTTCCCCCATAATTTTCAGATTTTCAGAGTGCCAATAAATGAAAACGGATTATATTCTTAGATTGGAACATACTGGGAGATAAGAGAAAAATGTGTAAATTATTCAGATAAGTTTTCAAAATAAGTATAAAAATTTTGATTTCTCAGCCAAACATCTTCAAGTACAATCTATTTCATCAGAAAAGCCCACATGACCAAAATTTACAGAAAACTTACTGTAGAATTCATGCACAAAGTGCATGTTTATGAGCAAAGGCTGAATTCCATACTCTTAAATCTTGCCTAGACTTTTCTGTCCTCCCTGTCAAATGTTGTTTTTCTACACACCACGTCCTCTTTAGGTGATATTCTTACTGATGAGAGAGTGGGAAAACTAACGACAAATTGATTGCTAGTTTGACACTAACTTTTGGTAATCTAAAAATCAAATCTTCCTCTCAGAAGTGATTTGAAAATGGAAACTTTCAGTTCAGTTTTGGAAGTTCGAGAAGCCTGCTTTTGAGCAGCTTAATGATCACTATAATATTTTCCTGTATTACTGTCCAATTCAATACATGGAATGACTGAACTGTGGTCACACTAGTTGTGAGCACACAGGCAAGAAGGAAAGTAGTTAAGCATCTCGCTGTGTGTGAACACTTTGAGGGCAAGGAGACACCATGCACCTTTGCCCACCTATTATGAAGGCTTTTTGCTGTCGTGTCAAGTGAAAGCGAGTTAATTGGGTGAGGCTGTGGAGCATGTTAGGGGCCTGGTAAAGGGTTTGCTGTCTGACAGCTGAATGTCAGCAAAAGCCAGTCAAGTGTAGCTGAGAGACAGAGACCTGTCACAAAGTTCCCGCAGACCGGAGCACAGTTAGGAAGCTGAAATACAGTTCCGTCTCACTTTCTCCTCATCATGGAATCCAAGCACCTTAAAAGATTTTACACTGTATGTGTCAACTCCTGTTCACTAAGCTGTTTTTCCCTCTCACTGTCCTGCATTCAAATGATTGAACAAAAGATGCTAATGTTTAGCAAAGTGAATGTAAATCCCCTCTTTTCTCCTTTTCTGCCCAAGCAGAGAGATGCTTGACTCAAAAGAAACTTAGAAGGTTTCCATCATACAATTAGATCGCCTCCAAATTTGGCCTATGATGGAATTTTTTTCCCCCAGAGAGTATAAAAAATTAAAAATTAAAAGCTGTATGGGAAGAATGCATTTTTTTCTTTGATGCACAAAATCGAGCTTTTAAAGGGGTTCCTGCCTGGGGGTCTGGAGAGTGGATAGTTTTGGCAAGATAACTTTCCTCTTGCCTATTGTCATGGGCTTCTTTCCCTCTCTTTCCGGGTGCCCTAGCGTAAAATGCCGTAATGAAACTCACCAGAAGGTCATGAAAGATAAACCTAGAAAGAAGCAGTGAGGTCCCTCCTGAAACTGTAGATGCTCCAGAAGGGAGGCATTGAAGGAAGTCAGAATTAAAGAAAATGAAACTTTGTGAATTAAAAAATATTTTTGGAGAGAGAAAAGTTGAGTATCAAAACATGGCCTTCCTGTTGGTTTTCTTTGGAATACAGATTAGAGGAAGTCTGTATATTCGACAGCACGCCAGCATCTGGGGCACTTGCTAGGTGCCAGAACCCAGTGAAGACACCTGGTGATAGAGAAAACAGTGAATGCTGTCCTTGGGAACTCCCTGTGATGGAAATGTGACTGTCGAGCCCATGCAGTGTGGCTGGTGTGAATGAGGAACTGAACTTTCATTTTTTTAAATGGAATTTTACATTGGATAAAATTTTAATTAATTAAAACTGAAATGACTGTATGTGGCCCGTGGCCACTATATTGAGCTGCAAACAGATTGTGAGACTATGTTGCCATGACACAGATCAGGGACCTCCAACCCAGATGTGAGGTGACAGGTGGCCGGGAAAGTCTGGGGGCAGGGCGATCCCCAAGGTGAGTTATGAAAAACAGGAAAAACCTCCTTTTAAAGAGAAGGATTAGCATGACAAGGATCTCGGACAGGAGAAAGTGGGCGTGCTGATAGGTCCTGGGGAGCAGAGGTGTTTTATGGGAAATCACCTCGATGCCATGGTCGCCTCTAAGCTCATGGCCAGTCCCGTTATGCCAGAGGTCACAGAACAGAAGGTCTCACAGAGCACATTAAGAATACCCAAATACATGACTGACTGATCAGATCAAGTTAAGACACACGGGCGGAAGCAGAAGCGTGGTAGGGAGCCACCAGGGGAAGGACTGTACTTCCTGACTGGGTGGTCATATGTGATCTTGGGACCTGTGTGTCTCGGCTGCATCAGCCTTTTCTACTCACCGTGAGGTTGTGAGGACCAGGGCGGAGGTTTGACACAGGGGGCTTGGGAGATAGAGGCGCCTGGGCCATTCACCCCCCCGCTTCCCTTCCAGGAGAGATGCAGGACAAAGATGTCCGCCCGCAGCCATAGCTTGCCACTTCCGCTGCTGAACGGTCTTGAGTTTTGTCTGCAGCTCTCGGGCCGATTTAAGAATGATGCTAGCCTGGAGGACACATATCTCTTTCTTATGGTGTGGTCTCTCCACCCCGTTCTGACTATAAGTAACCCGTTTTCTAGGGCACTAACTTACTACATTCTCAACAGGTGGATCTGCCGCATCTCACAGATGACTGGCTGCCTCATCCTTTAGGCTCAACACTTATTTCGAGTTTCATCTATCCAATTTTTTTTTCTCATCTCCAATAGCAAATTTGAATACTCCTCAAATAATAATCAAATAAAGAAGAGATGAAGGAGGCAATAGAGAGACCAAAGAGGTAACTTGTATACAAATATTAAAAGTGCATTTAAGTTAGAGAAAATGAAGAGACACCTTCTTAAATAACTAAAAAAAATATATGTACATATATATATATGTACATATATATATATATATATATATATATATATATATATATAACAGCTTGAAAAGCCTGTGTTGAAATATCATCTTGTGAACATCCTACCCCCTGAGCCCAAACTGCATTTCAAATGCAGGCCAGGCTTTTCTGAAAATCGGCGTGCGGGCTCTGAGGAAGCTCATTTGAATGGGGTTTTGGTGACTGGTGAAGGACGAGTGGAGATTCTGTGGGCAGGTGCCCAGAGGAGGAGCTGGGAGGTGGAGAGACCTGCCTTAGTGCCTAGCCTCCCCCCAGGCCTAGGGCCTGGCATCTGGACTCTTAGAAAAAGGCCCTCTGGGTGGAAACGGAAGGGAATGTTTTATGACAGACACGGTGTGAGACACTGGGTTCATCAGACTTGTCACGGTTTTTCAAGTGATGTGGGTGGGGGGCGTATATGGCCAGTTCTGTGTAGAGACATCACCCATATGACACAGCTGGTTCACTGGAGGCAGCAGCCGGGGGAGAGACCCGACAACTCTTGGCGGGGACTGTGTGGGGCATTTGAGGTCTTGGGTGAGCAAGTCGGGGAAGACCCAGGGAAATGTAACTCATTCCTGGAACCTTGTCTATATCCACAGAACAATGAAGCTGGTAAACACCCAGTACCCCCGGACATCAAAAACTTAACACTACGAGAAATAGCAGCTGCGTGGTTATGTAGTATTTTCAGCAAATTATTATTGAAGGAGAACTGGCCCCAGAGTCCGATCAGTTAAGGACAGTGAGAGCTCCCCTGAGGACACAGTTTTTGTGTGGGTGTAGTTCACCACTCTTTCCCAGGACCTAGACAACATCTGGCACCTTGTAGGCACTCAATAGGTTATTTTCTCAAAAGAATTAATGAATATTGCTGATTTTTAGGATCCTGACGGTGGATGTGGGTTTAGATATGTTTTATGCATTATGCAAACATGGGGAAAACCCATCATATGGAATTGATAATGTAGGGAATGGATTCCTGAAATGTAATCTGTAGGTGTATTATTTTGGAATTTTGTGTGGTCGCTGTGTTTATTCTCACAGTTCTATGGGATGTTCTCCCTAGAGATATGGGTTTGGTTTTGAGACTTTGGGAAATGGCCCGCTTCTATGAGAAAGAACATTCCTGCCTATCATGTAAAGGAAATGTCATTGCCAGCTAAGTGATTTGTTTTGGAACATACTCCCCAGTGCTTGCTGTGATGTGAAGGCATTCCGCAGATGTGGACCTCAGATCATGTGATTTGTCTTCCATCTTGAAGGGTCTCTCTCTCACTGGGCGATAGAGAGACCATGTTCTTTTAGCTGAAGATAATTGAAGGTAACCAGCCACTCCAGAAAGACCCAGCTGTAGCAGCAGTCAAAGGGAATAAAGACTGTTCGTGGCATTCTGTGAAGAACTGCTAGAAATTTTGGGTGTGATAGAGTAGAATGAGGGAATGTAACTTAAAACAGCAGTGTGTGTGTGGGGGGCATGGGAAAAAATGAGTTTCCAATTTCCAAATGTGAGTTTTATATTGCTGATTTTGTTTGAGTGATCGACAGGTACAATGTCACTAAGACTTAGGAACGTCATCTCTTTCAAACAACTTTAAATTTTAGACAGTTCTTCCCTTCTCCTCTTTACCCAAGTGCATGGTCATAATTCCACCCAGGGAAAAACATACTGCTAAAAAGGTCTAAATTTATAGCTTTCAGGTTATTATTAAATTTTTGACAGTGAATCAAAAAGGTGTAGCAATTTAAGAGGAAATTCTTGAGTAATGAAAAAGTGGTCAGAACACTTCTGCCTAATGGTTCCCAGATAGAGTGTGACATGTGTACATTCTGACCACAGAAGTTGTAATTTTGGCAGCTGGAAGTGCTATTTGGAATAAAACGAAGGCGCACAAGTTTGTAAGTAGCCACTCTACATAAGGAGTGGCTTTTGTGCAGGGTCGAGAGACAAGTCACTCCATATAATTATTTGTATTTGCTCCACTTGAGATTGTGGCTGTGGGTTTAGATATGGAAGAAGGTGAAATAGGAAAGTGGCCTCCAAGAAGTTAAGACCTTTTTCGAAACTTGCAAACCACTTGTCTAAAGACCTACCCTCTGAGGCCTTTAGGCCAATTACATTTTCATTTCGACTGCACATTTCAGAGTCATAACTGTACTAGAATATGGGTTTCAGTATACATAAAATTAGTCTTTTTTAATAAAAGGTTTTGGTCATAAAGCAAGGCATGCTTGTTGTAGGTAATTTGGAAAATGCAGAAGTTTTGGGGGAAAATGCCAACAATTCCACTAACTCAGAGCAAGTTATCCTATGTGATTTCGTGTATAACCTTTTCACATAGATGGTCTAGCTCAGAGGTTGGCAATGTCTGAGGCCTGTGGACCAAACCCGCCTGCTGCCTGTTTTCGTATAGCCTGCAAGCTAGGAATTGTTTTTCACATTTTTAAATGGTTGGAAAAAAAGAGAAAGAAGGCTATTTCGTGATGTGAAAATTATGTGAGATCCAAATTTAAGTGCTCAGGAATTAAGTTTTATAGAACATGGGATACTAATTCATTTTCATATTATCTATGGCTGCTTTGCAGTGATAATGACAGGATTTAGTAGTAATGATAGAGAACGTATGGTCTGCAAAGCATGAATTATTATTTGAACCTTTTAACGGAAAAAGTTTTCTGACCCCTAGTCAAACCTAAGCGTGTGTCCATGTTATCCATAAGTTCATAACCACAAGTTTTTGTTTTTTTTTTTTTTAAGATTTTATATATTTATTTGACAGAGAGATTACATGTAGGCAGAGAGGCAAGCAGAGAGAGAGAGAGGAAGCAGGCTCCCTGCTGAGCAGAGAGCCCGATGTGGGACTTGATCCAGGACCCTGGGATCATGACCTGAGCTGAAGGCAGCGGCTTAACCCACTGAGCCACCCAGGTGCCCCCATAACCATAAGTTTTAATGGCTGTATAATATTCCGCCAAGTGGCTATAGCTTACTTAAAGATACTTCTGTTTGTTGCATTTGCGATTATTTCCAATTTTTTCTGTTAGTATTGATAATAAGGAACCTAGACATAAATGGAATTGTCAGATCAAATAGTATTATCCATTTAAGGCAGCTGCCAAATTATAGTCCAAGTGGTTCTATCAATTTCTACATCACTACCAACTTATAAATGCCTGTTTCATAACACCTTCACTTAAATCTAGTATCAGAATTATTTAAAATGCAGTTTTGATTGGCAACACATAAAATACCTTTTTACTTTCCATTTTTGATGACTATTGGAGGTTATCATTTATTTGTTAATCAACTGTAGTTTTACTTTTGCAAACTGCCAGTTTCATAACCTTTGTTCATATTTCAAATAGTTTTTTTTAAAAAAAATATTTTATTTACAGAGAGCAAGAGAGAGAGAGAGATCACGAGCAGGGAGGAGGGCAGAGGGAGAGGGAGAAGCAGACTCCACACTGAGCAGGGATCCCGACACAGGACTCAATCAATCTCAGGATCCCAGGAGCATGACCTGAGCTGAAGGCAGACACTTAACCCTACCGAGACATCCAGATGCCCTGGTTCAAATAGTTTTATAATAGATAAAAACCAGGGAAAGAAAATTTTGAACTTTCAAACTTCCCCCCCCACCATCCACACTCCAAAGATAATGAACGCTTTCTTGTGATTCCTTTTTCAGAAAGAAAAATAAGTATATGTATGCTGTGTCTTCTGTTTATTTTAAAATATAAGTGGGTTCTCTCTATCCACACACATATAATTTTCAAACCTTTTTTTTTCGTCACTTATATATTAGTATTTACATATACACCTTAATTTTTTTTTTTTTTTTTGGATGGTTATATTCTATGTGTCATTTCACTTGAATGGCACTTGGTTTGGAGGGGTCCTTTAGTTTCACTTAAAACTCTTTTTTTCTTTAACAAAACAAAATGCTTCAGTGAACCCATCTCTCTGTTCACCGTGGGTGGAACTTTTGTGAGTGTGGCCTAAGAAGAAATGCCTGGCAGTGGAATTGCTGATCAGTGGTCAAGTACAATTAAAATTCTGTCTTCCAGATAGGTTGTACCAGCTTGCATCCCTGCCTACGTGGTCTGAGCTTGTCTCCCAGCAGTGGGTATCATCAGACATCTATATTTTTTGCCTATCTTATAGGTGAAGGGTTGTCTTCATTGGTATGTTTTTGTATTGTATCTCTCTCTTTTATTTGTTTATTTAAGAGAGAGAAAGAGAGAGAGTGCATGAGGAAGAGCCTGTACCAGCTGGGGGGAAGGAGCAGAGAGAGAAGGCAATCTCAGTCGGACTCCATTCTGAGTGTGGAGCCCGACCTGGGGCTTGATCCCAGGACCCTGAGATCATGACCTGAGCCGACATAAGAGTCAGACGCTTAAAACCGATTGAGCCATATAGGCGCCCCCTTGTGTTGCATTTTTTAAATAATGAATGAGGCTTAGCACTTTTTTCATGTTTATTGGTTCATTGTATTCCTCCCTTTCCACCAAAAGGGCCAATTTACATCTGAGGCAGAGACGCCAGGGTTTCCCTGATACCTGTTTTTCCCATTGTTTCTTAGTAATAAACCGGCTGATATTACCTTGGTTCCACTTGGGGTGGTGGGGGATGTTACAATTTTGACAGTCCCTGAAGTTTTCATTCGACATGTAGCTCAACTTCTGACCAATGGGATGTAAGCAAAAGTGTTTGTGATTTTAGGAAGTGTCTTTAAATATAAATTGTGCTTCCTTCTTGTCTTTCTCTTCCGTCTGGAATGCAGACAAATGGCTAAACTTAAGCTAATTATTGTGGCCCTGAGGTTGAAGGCATATACCGAGGCTATGGACCCCAGATAGAGGCAGTTTTGTGTTCTTTTTTGTTTTTCTTTCTTTCTTTTTCATTCTTTTCTTCTTCTTCTTTTTTTTTTTTTCTTGTTTTTGTTCTTTTGTTGGAATTCCTGATAGCTTCAAACAGTCGTATCAGAGAGAAATAAACTATCTTGTTTAAAAACCACTGACATTTTGAGGTTTTCCTGTTACAGCTAAACCCAATCTTTTTTAAAATTAATTTATTTTTTAGCATCTTAATTTAATTTTTATTTTTTCAGTGTTCCAAGGTTTGATTGTTTATGCACCAAACCCAATGCTCCATGCAATACGTGCCCTCCTTAATACCCACTATACCAGACTCACCCTTCCCCCGACCCCCCTCGCCCCTCCAAAACCCTCAGTTGGTTTTCTCAGAGTCCACAGTCCTCTCAATGCTTTGTCTCCCCTCTGATTTACCACCCAATTCACTTTTTCCTCTCCCATCTCCCAATGTCCTCCATGTTTATTCCTTATGCTCCACAAGTAAGTGAAACCATATGATAATTGACTTTCTCTCTGCTTGACTATATTCACTCAGCCTAATCTCCATTTCCCATCCATGTTGATCAAAAGTTGGATATTCATCCTTTCTGATGGCTGTGTAATATTCCATTGTATATATGGACCATATATTCTTTAATCCATTCATCTGTTGAAGGGGGCATCCTGTCTCTTTCCATAGTTTGGGATTGTGGCCATTGCTGCTATGAACATTGGGGTGTGCATGTGGCCCTTCTTTTTCACTACATCTGTATCTTTTGGGTAAAATACCCAGTAGTACAATTGCAGGGTTGTAGGGTAGCTCTATTTTTAATTTTTTTTTTAGGAATCTCCACACTTTTTCTTTTTCCCCTTTTTAAAAAAAATATTTTTAATTTATTTATTGGGACAGACAAAAGAGATCACAAGTAGGCAGAGAGGCAGGCAGAGAGAGAGGAGGAAGCAGGCTCCTTGCTGAGGAGAGAGCCCGATGCGGGGCTCAATCCCAGGCCCCTGGGATCATGACCTGAGCCGAAGGCAGAGGCTTTAACCTACTCAGCCACCCAGGTGCCCCATCCACACTGTTTTTCTTAATATTTTAGACTACCCTTAGCCTCTTTTCTAATTTGATTTTCTTTTTTCTTTAATAGCATGAGTTCTATTGTCAGTTAAGAAAGTCACCTCTAGAGGCACCTGAGTGGCTGGATCATTAGCGTCTGCCTTCAGCTCAGGTTCACGATCCCAGGGTCCTGGGATTGAGCCCCGCACTGGGTTCCCTGCTCGGCTGGGAGTCTGGTTCTCCCTCTCCCTCTGCTGCCTCCCCACTTGTTCTCTTTCTCTGTCAAATAAATAAAATCTTAAAAAAAAAAAAAAGCAAGTCATCTTATGGCTGTCATGTGTGTTATGCTACTTTTTATCATCTTTTCATTTCAGTTTTCCAGTGACATTTTTTTTCTTCTAATAGTTTGCCCAAGTTTATATTTATTCAGTTTTTGTACCTTCCATATATCCTGAGTGTGTGGACACATTTTTATGTTTCAAATTTCCCTTTGAATTTTTTGCAACTATGTGTTTCTAAGACACAGAGGAAGAAATGGTCACCTTTGCATTTCTTGACCATTTCTGACCTTGCTCCTGGCAGGTGTATCAGAATTACCAGGGCGGGAGCTGGCGAGGAGCACAGGGTTGGGAAAGAAAACTAGAAGAAGATAGAACCAAAGTTTATTTCGGGAAAAATTCCTTCTAACGGTTTTTCTCAACCTCAGTCATGTCAGGAAATCAAAACATCCACAGAAAAAAAGGGTAATTGTTATCTTGTCAGCACAAGACACATCTTTAAAGTAACTTTAAATTAAAGTTAAATGTTTCGACACATCACTTAAAAAACTTAAACTTCAGTGCTGACTTTATATCTCTGAATATAGCAATATACAAGCTCCTTTGGTGAAGGACTAGAACGTTTTATTTTATATGTAAATGCTGGCAAAATCTATTTATTTACATCCAGTACCATTGATAGTCCAAAAAGTGGGACTATAATAAATATGTTCTCAAAATATAAACATTTATTTTTATCCTCTAGTATAATCTATGTACTTTTATTTCTCAGCTTCACAGAGATTTGTTGAACCACTGCTCTCTTTAATGGAACAGTTTTGGATATAAATTAAGCCCGAGCCAGTCTTCTTTGGGCAAGCATGATAAGGTAGTGGTCAAGCCATCTGAAGAAGAATCAGATGGACCAAGAGTCACACAACACCTTTGTCTACTACCATGTCCCACTGGGCAACCAGAAGCAATTTAACTTATCTGTACTCTCTGAGCCCCCGGTCCTTCAACTGCAAAATGAGGTGACAGTAGTACTTTCTCTTTGAGTTTGTTAGTGAGAATCAAGATATGAATGTCCTAGCACCGTGCCTGACATATATGCTCGTACCTGTTACGCTATAATTATAAATTATTTTTTTTTTTTTTTTGTTTATAAATTTGGAATTTATTGTCATCTGAGAAGAGTTGAAGGGAAAGGGAATGGAGGGAATACTTACCTTTTATATCTATTTTTTTTCGTTTACTCGTTTAATCCTGTAACAACCTTAGAGAGGGATTATTCCTTCCTCCTTCACAGTTAAGGATGCGGACTGACTGACAGCGACAGGCTCAGTAACTTGTCAGAGTCTCATCCACATGTTCATACGTGGCAGGATCAGGTATGGAGCCCAATGTCTCTCTCTGACTTCAGAGTTCATATCCTTTCCAGTATATCTTGCTGCTTTGAATGGGGGCAGATAATCTTGTATAATTACATGAAATGACCAATTACCCATAGGAGACCAACACCAGGTGAGCTGTTGGTTCATCAAACTCTTATTTTAGCCCCTGATACACTGCTTAAGTGCTAGGAATGCAAAGTCCTGATTCCATTGCCCCTGGTACTCATAATTTTGTAGGGGAGCGTTAATGCATACAAATAAGTAAAAATATAAAACTAGACACTCATGAGGAATTAGAAGTGTGACTGGGTGTTCGGGAAAGCCGGCGGGATCTGGAACAGCCTCACAAAGAAGGAAACGTTGATCAGGAGTCGTGAAAGGTTGTGGGATCCCTCATCTCACAAAGTAACAGAAGGATAACTCCGCAGTGGGACATGTAGAAGGTGGTGTGTGAAGTGTGGGGAATAATATAAGAGAATAATCCCTCCTAGGATTGTTTATATAGGATTAAATGAAATAATAGATATTACAGGTGTAATAAAGGGGCTCGCACCCAGCAAGTTCCATCTGAGCATGATTGCAGAGTAACTAGGTATGAAAATGGTAGTACAAAGCTGGCCAAGGGAACAGAGGGCCCTATTGCCCGGCATAGCCAAGGACGGTCTTTGAGGCCGCACAAAGAATCAAGGCTCTTCTCTTCTCAGTCGCTCTGCTTCTGGCAATTAACCAGGCTGTCAAGGCCAAACTTGACCCAGAATATCGCGGCCTTTTAGAGCTCCGGCTTTCTGAACGCATTGTTGAATGTCTACTTGAGGACACAACGGTTGGCAATAGGCGTGAATCAAGTATGTGCTATTAACACATCTGCCATCCTCTCTTTTCTGTTTGCTTCTATTTCTCTGGTTGCCCGTGCCTTCTTAAACCTCTCAGTTCAAGGCCTCTTAGTAAGTTGTTCCCTATCTAGAAACCTCCTGTACATTACTCTACCTGAACTCACGTAATCCCACGTTATCTTGATGAGAATGAGCTAAAGAAGCCAAAACTGGTCTGCAGGAAGATTTCTCTGAAACTTCACAGGGAAAAGAAAATGCATGAAATATCCCTACAGGTTTGGCACTGGTAGTTTGGATTGGTAGCTACCAAGGAAATAAATATTATATAAATGATGTGATAGCAGGTGTATGTGTATGTTTATATGTACACATGCATATCTATAGTACCTGTGTGTGTATAGATAAATGTATGCACGTAGCAAGTACATATAATAGCAACACAACAAATATTGGTCAAGTCATGTTATAAGTATAAGTAAGTTAGTATATAGTATATAGTAAGTATATAATATAGTATAAATAGTTATATTGTGTCCTGTGGTGTGTATATATATAATATGCATATACACAACAAAATACATATATATATTAAAATAGTTATATTTCAAAAGTATATAATAGAATCATATCCCCACACAAAGAGGAAACACGATAATAGTATGATTATTGACATTAATTAGCACCAACTTCGGCGCAACGACACTTCAATGAACTTCCATGGACACCACACAGAGCATGGGTGGACACGGGGAAAAGATGGGTAAGAAGTTGGGTGTAGAGCTAAGAGCATGGAGAAGGGTCTGAGGAAAGGTGAGGGGATTGACGGCTCGGGGGGGATGATAATGCATTCAAGAAGTCTCACAGTGGTCAAGCAACGCTGTAGTAGATCGAGTAAGCTAAATGGCGAGAGCCTCACGGGAAAAGGGCCCTCGTTGTGAGGGTACTTGGATTTCTTTCTCCAATCAAGTTGTGGGATTTTGGACAAACAACCTACTTGAGGACCAGGTCCAAATAAGTTTACAGAACATTCCAAACATCAGCAATGGGCGTCAAAAGAATATTAAAAAAAGTACTACCAAGAATGTTAACTGAATGAACAGCCCCATCCATCTAAAAGAAAAAAAAAAAAAAACTGTGGATAAATTTTGTTATCCTGTGCACCTTTAAAAAAAAGAATTTTATTTAGTTGTGCGCGAGGAGCATGAAGGTCCGGGGGAAGGGGGCAGGGGGAGAAGCCGGACTTCCCCGATGAGCAGGGAAAAAACCCCATGAGTGGGGTTTCGATTCCCAGGACCCGGAGAACTCGTGACCTGAAGCACAGAGGAACAGGCCACTTAACCACCAAACTGAGACCCAAGGCCTCCCTCTGTGCAACCTATTTAGAGAACCATGTGACAATGTTGCCTTACCTCCTCTCTTTGTCCCCTGTTCAAAATTTCGAACATACTGGTATTTGGAAAAAACTGATTTGTGAGGTTAAAACATTGATTACAAAATTTGGGTAGTTATAAAAGATTATTTCCTATTGCCCTCATACATGGGAATTGGTGGATCTGTAGAACTTCAAGAGCTGATAAAACAAAAGGGGGTGGGAAGGGTCGTATTTGGTATAGAGATAAGGTGAGTTGCTATTTGGATGGCACTATTGCCCCCATGCCGGCCAAATGGGCACACAAAAAATAGCTAGAAACCTAGCAACACAAAAGTGAAAGCTGCTGCCAGTCCAGGGGAGCGTGCATTCGGGGCTAGTGGGGAGTGTGGCTGGCGGAAGAAAACCCAAGCATGCAGCATTACCTAAATCACACAATACCGTGACACGTTTCATTTTCCAGAATACTAGATTCCCAGAATTACTTAACTCTTGATTCGTAATGTGCCAACATTGGGAGACAAATAGTTTTGGTGTTATTGTTTTTTTGGGAGGCCTTTGTCTGCAAGATAGGCTGGCTTTTTCATTATATACAACTTTTATCTAGTGATTATTGTAATTATTAGTACTAAGTCTTTTATTTACTTTTTTTTTGTTGTGGGGAAAAACAGCACTCTTTGGGAAGACTAAGGTTATGAAAGCCTTGAAAAATTAAGCTTATTAGAACATGTTTCCTAATTTATGTATTTCAAATAAAAATTTAAACAAGCAAGAAATGTGGCTAACACATTCTGTATTGTTTAAGTAATGGTAGTTTAGCTGATGACCTGTATCCATTTCAAATGAAAATCATTTACCAGTCTTTATTGTGAGGTAAAATAACAAGTTCTTTTTCCAGAAAGATTCAACCTGACACCCTTCTTTGCTTTGTTAATTCAGGTAACTAATCTCTTTTTTGAACAATTGCTGTAAATTTAGTATTGACATGAGAGATGTAATCAGAACACCTCCGCAGTTTAAAAAGTAATTCAAAGGACCCTGGGGACTTTATTTTTTCGGAATTGTGTAAAATATTAAATCAGGCGGTGAATATTACCGTTTTAATGGGTCTCCTGATAATACAAGTCATTTAAACTGTCCCTTTTTGCCTGTCTTGTGTTATGATTAAAGAGTGTTGTTTATGATAATATTTCTGGAAACTTGATTTTGTAAACATACAAAAGTTTTCTAATATTTAACTTTTTCTTTTTGGTGAATTTGTTTTTTAAGCCAATAATAATGGTGTTACTTTGTTTTCAGGTGTGGCCTCTGGATCTCCATCAGTCTTACTACTTACCACCCATTGGCTACAAAATTGTAAAACAACCTTCTTCCCCGAATGTTCCATCACCCTATCCCCTTAACTTCCCCTCTCCCCTCCTGGTTTTTTTTTTTAGCATCACATTCCCTCAATCAAGATTTTTCACCTACAGAAATTTTTTGTCTGTCTTGATGTTATCAAGCTATTAAGTGACTTAAAAAAAAATCAGAGGTTCCCCCCCCCCACACTCCATTTCCATGGGGTGACAAACTCCGCCTATGTTCCGTAGGAATGTTTATGGAGTATAGCACTAATATTACCCTTACCAAAAAACTAAAAAATGTGGTTTTTTTTTTTATTTACACAAAAGTCAATCTTTTCACTTGGTGGAGGTGCCTTACCTTTTGGGAGTGCCAAATCTTTAAAAAAATCTCTTTTTTTTAAAAGTTTTATTCCTCCATTGTTAAGTACAGTTCTAAATGTTCAGAATCTTAACATTGCAAAAAGTGTAGTCCTGCATTTAGAAATACTAGGGAAATACCCAACGTCCATGGTTTCAAGATTTACTGTCAGTTCAAACAAAACGTGTTTAGATTTAGATGAAACAGAAAAGATGCTTTTTGGTCAACCTGGTTAGAAAAGATAGACATAATTAACAAGTTAAGATGACATTGACAGGGCTAATAAGAGGACCCCCCCCCCATAGAGTATCCAATATTACAATTCGAGATTATTTAAGGAGGTCTAAAATATTTTGAGCAAAAATAGTAACTCGCCCGTCCGTATACATTAGTCATGTTTACCTAAGATCCATGTGAATACGTACATGAGAAAATGAGGTTTAGGAGGCGGGTTCCCTAAAGGACAGTCCCTTCCCTGAATTGTCATATGTATGTGTCTGGGTTTTGAATGTGAGACTTCATGATAATGGCACGAATTGGAAACCTTACTAGAACCAGAATACAGAGTTTTGGAGTAACATCACGTATACCTTTAATATTTGCCTCAATAGGGATGAGACTGGTCCGTGTGGTTGGTGTTCGCGATTTCTGTTGGCTCTGGTTGAAGGGCATCATAGAACAAAATACCCTCTCTTGCAGACTCCCCTGTACCTACCTTGGTCGGGCCACTTTTGCACACTTCTCTTCTTCTCATGTATAGTTTTTCTTTTTGACCAGTACCTTGCTGATATGAAATGACTCTAACAACAAACTTTTGAAGCCTTGAGCGCCTGATGGTTTTCTTATATCATAGATAATAAAGAATACTGTGGCGTCAGTTTGAAGTCCAGAAGAAAATTCAGGCCCTACCATCTCCTGTGACTTTCTTCTGGTATCGTCTCCCTTTTCCCTTCAGGTCTGACAGAAGGATAAATTTTTAGATAAGTAGAGAAGAACGGCAATAAAGTGTCCTCATAAGTGAGTGGCAATATCAACCAGGTATGAAAGTGCTGCCCATTGGAATTCGGACATACAGGAAAAAAAAATTAGAAAGATGATTCTAAGAGGCTGTAAAATTGCAAGAATTTGAAAAAAACTGTGGTCTCAGATGGAATGAGATGCTCTTGGTTTCAGGGTCCAGTATTCGCAGTTTTGGCAAATGAAACCTTATTAACTTAAAAACTGCAATCCACAGGGTCAGCTTCCTGATCTTCTCGGGATGTCTTTTTCCCTTCTTCCGTCGGATCAGGCTAACTAACCCGCTCTTCCTTCGTAACGGTTCATTCAAGTGGTCATTTTAGGTGTTTTTTTTTTTTTTTTTTTTTATAATAAAATCTTCAGCCATGTAAAAGGGATGATTTCCGTCAGCTGTAGGCTTGCAGTGGAGTAGTCAAGAAATCAAAAGACAGAGATCAAAAGAAAATTGCTGACTAGGTGTTAGATGCAGCTATCGAATTTTGTCTCCATTTTGTAGTTAAAAAAAAAATCCACAAATTAGTAACATATACACCACAGTTGCATTGGCTAATATTTTCCTAAGGCAGTGAATGGCTTCGCTCTTATTTTTTTAGCTGTAGGAGTGGTTTTATAGAATGTGACAATAATAAAAGCAGATCCTTATAGTTTCTTATTGGCAATTTTATTGCTAAAACTGTAAGAGAATCTATACCAAAAGTAGGTTTTTGTGGTTTTTTTTTTTAAACTCTTGAAAGTGTAAAGTGCGGTTTTTAATGTGAGACACCTATGGAGATATACCTATTTAGCTAGGGCTTATTATGCTCCAAGAGCATTTGTATTTGGGCTGAACAATCTGGAAATTCTGACCTACGATTGATCATATAGTTACTTGTACTATCAACAAACATATCATAAAATTAACAATACCTATTTGCTTTACTGATAAGACTCTTTCGTTCATGTTAAAGGTTAACTACTGGTTATCAGTGTTACTTGAATGGCGTTCATCAGAAAATTTTACATTCTATATTCCCTGTTTTTGCAGTAGCATCATGGGATGTGTGGATTTTTCTTGATTTGGCTTTCTAGTAGTTTCTTGACACTCAATAATGTTTGCAATTGGTGGGCAAATATTTTCCATGTTGCAATCTGCCACATATTTATACGATGAATTGTTCCAATAACTTTAATAGAACAGTTTTTAATTGAAACAGAGCCATGGCTATTAGTATCAAAGGAAAGGGGCAAAGAGTTTCATTTGCCCTTGGCATTTTATTTTCTGATTTCTCACGTGTCAGCTATTTCCCTAGAGGTTCACTAGAATATTGACATTATTTTTCTTTGGGGCCTATGATTGGTCAATTAAATGAGACAGGCTTATAGCTTTTAAAAACAATTAAATAGCCCAGCAGTTCTTTGTCCTAAAGCCGTGGTCTGATCCTTTCTCATTACCGGAGCACATAGTATATAGCATAGTAGACTCAACACTAGCACCTGGGCAATTGGTGTTCTGGAGATTGGCGGCTATGGAAGTAGAGGCAAAAAGAAAGTCCCAATTGCAAACGACTGTTTGAGGGCATAAACTTTATAAAAGGTTTTATAAATGATGTTTTCAGTGTTTAAGCAACACTCCGAGCATAGTCAATGACTTCGAACACATGGCTTGGGAAAAAATTTAAATTTACATATTTTGCATACAGACTGACAGACTGGCTAGACTGGGCAGGAATATAAAATACGACATTTCCACGGCCATCTTGTGCTACAATGATTATTAGGCGGCTCACTTCTCTCCCCTGTTCCTGGTTTTTTATTGCTCGTTTCTTCTGCAGATTTCAACTGCTATGTTTATTATTGTTTTTTTTTTTTCTTCTTAGAGCTGTAGGTGGCATTCACGAGACGGTGGCATTCAAAATTCTCCATTTCTCTTCAAAGAGAGCTGCTCGTTCCTGGCGGACCACAGTTTGGTTGTTGGAAGGATTTTTTTTTTGGCCGTTTGCAAGGTCTGATCTGGAGGCTACAACTTAGCAAACAACTTTCTTAAAGGATACATTTATAAAGCCGGCCTGACGGGCCGGCTCAGCTCAGCTCACGCTTCTCCAGCAACTGTATGTCTGGCCATATGGCCATCAACGACGCAACTCAGATTGGAATATAGCTGTTTATTAGTATAACCAACAAAAATGGACAGGGGAAAGAGTTTTATACCAGTAACGAATTACAAATGTTTGGGAAAAAGGGGATTTTTTTCTTATCAGTTGTAATTTTGTTTTCAGCACCACGTGGCTAGCTGGGTTTTTAAGAATCGTGTGTGACAATCTTGATGTGTGGTGCAGGTACACCTAAGTCTCCTTGAATCATGATATAATCCCAACTCCTTTTCTTCTGTCTTAAGTTATGTTTATTATCCGGCAGTGGGCCATTCTTTTTTATTGTAACATATTTTTTAAATGTTAAAGAATGAACACATTTTGTTGTAATTTCCGGCCCAATTTCAGACGTGAAAAAAAATCAATAAAAGCCATTTATATCTCTAATCTATGCAAAGTTTGTTTCACTAATCTTATGTCTATTTTAAAGCAGATACCCCCACCGTCAATAAACTTTAATAGGATCTGAAATAGCTATTTGGAAATTTATGCCAATGATTCCTGTCATTTAGCAGCCCTGCCATGGTTCACTGAGCCCCCTCTTCTCTCTTGTCAGC